>NC_085101.1:1574700-1874700 GCF_963422355.1 Corticium candelabrum | reverse complement strand
TTTAACATTTGTAGTATTGTCCAGAATTTTCTTCTCTAGAAGCTTACACTTAATTAAAATGGCTCTAAGATTAATGGTCACGTAAATATTAAAACATCCGGGTTACTTGTCACAAATAACACAACAATCCCAACCAGCAATGGAAAATTAATGACTGAGCAGCTAAAGACACAAGCGTAGTAAGATCTTTGCCGTCATTGTATTCTAGGTCGATATGCATAGTTCTCTGATTGAAATACGTAAATCTACGAAACATTACGAAATATTTCTAACCCATCAGCAAAGCTAGTAATACAACTTCGAATTCCGTCAGCTTCACACCTGATTTTCATTGGAATTACTCTCAGCTTACATGCAGCAGGACGTATACCTTGTACATGCATTGTATGTACCAAAACGACAGGCGACTTTCGTTTAATTTGAAATCATAACCTTGTCCAGAATACTCCGGTTGTGTATACTATAATTGATCGACTGACAAATGATTGTACATTTCTTAATTTTCTAGCTGAAGATATTGGTCATTATGAGTAGCTTCATTTCTCAGCACGATATAGAAAATCGATCACACCAATGAAACTATTTAGAAAAAACTGCAGAACACTATGTAGGACAACTAGTTGTCTGCATGATTTACAGTACAACGTCGAATTAATTTTACTGCACACATCCTAGTTATCTCTATGATAAATATTCAAAAATCTAGCTTAAATAGTATATATAAATCTCATTGTATTTTAGTATAACTTTTCTGATTAATAATACAAAAGAAGTAACTCTAATTCAAATAATAGTATAAATGTCCCGGATATTGATGAAAGATGGACGTCTAGCTGTATCGCCCGTCTCAGAGCTAGTTGAGGAGCGCTTTCCCTGTCGGGAAACCAGGACAGGGCTCGAAAAGTCGGCTTATGGAATCACTGGAGCTGTTGGGAAGACCAGGAATAGTTTTGGGCGTAGGGCGACTGGTCAAACCATCTCTCTTGCGGCGTCTGATTTAAATTTGGCTTCAAATCCCGCTGACGAGACTACTCTGATGCCCACCGTTCCTAGCGAATCTTGTATTTCGGTTGACAGGAACGGCAATGCAACAAGACGACGGAAATGGACGCGACAAATGAATAGGGAAGTGATGTTTTGTTATTACCACGTGCTTTTGTCATGCAAGTTCTCAGCTTTCAGAAAACCCATGCATCCGCTGTGGTGTGAGCGAAATCCCTTCTCTGACTGACGTCTCTGAGCAGCAGACCAGAAGCGATATCTCCTAAATTCTGGAAGTCTGACTGAATCAGAGTTGGAGGAGATTAAACGCGAGGCCGCAGAGGATGGAAAGCCGGTCTCAGGTTTGCTATCTATTACGACTGATGTTTGTCCTGGTGTGCAGATGTCGGCGTTGGATGTGGTTTCTGCTCTATCAGCTGATAGTTCAGTTGTCACGCCTTTGCTTGACAATGTGTCACCTTGCATGGCTTCAGTCAGGATGGCGCTTGCTGCACGTGGTGGGAAACCTGTCGTGTCAATGATGCAAGAGGATCATGACTTTTTGCTAATCACTTGCAAGATGGCTCCCTTGTTCAGTCAGTCACTGTTCTCTCTAAGGACTGCTCATCTGCAAAAGATAGTGGTGATATCCTATCCGTAGATGACACTTTGGATTCAGTTCAGTCAGTGCTATCCGGGAATTGCCATCCCCTTGTGACTCTGTGAGCTCTGATCTGACGACTACACATCCTAGTACAGTTTCTCGGCTAGAAAGGATGAAAACTCATGCATCTCAAATCAGTCCAGACTGCTGCCAAACGGATGATGGTCTTGCGCTTGATAGTGATGCTGCTGTGGACCCTGCACTTCGTCGAGAGTTTCTTGAGGAGTTGCAGAAAGCCAGGCAAATTCCTATCTGTGAGAGACAACGCCTTCCAAGAATCTTTGTCAACAGTGAAACCCTGAAACTTATTGGTGATCTTAGCACGATCATTAATTCGTTCAAGGATGAACCAGATATGAGTGAAATCAGTTAACTGGTATACTCTGCTGCTTTGCTAGTGTCAAAAAGGCGGGGCTTAAACACGACAAAGTCAACCAATTCTCATACACCGACATGAAAACGAAGGCTGGATATGGAGATTCTCACACTTCGACGTGCAATCTAACTGTTGCTAGAGGTTAGAAAGGGTTCATCGGGCATTCGTATGTTACATGAACTCCGACTTCTCCGGCATCGGTTGGGAATTTCCTGTTTGGAGAGTTGTGAGGTCAACATCAATCGTTTGAAAATAGAACTTAAGTCCAAGGTCGAGCGGACCAGGAGGCTGGAGAAGAATCGTAAGAGACTTCGCCAGAATACTTTGTTTCAACGAGATGCTAGACAGTTTTACAGAGAGCTGGGTAAGCAGACTATCTAGGTCAATTCCCCACCATACGAGTCTGAGATCGAGCAGTATTGGGGTGGTATCCTAGAAACTGAGGAACATCACAGTGAGTCTGCCTTCTGGCAGAGACGTCAAACCGATGGCGAGACGCACCGGAGAGATGGGCAGCAGTGGTTACCTATCTCAGACAATGAGGTCACATCGTGTCTCAAAAGGATGGGGAACTGGAAGTCTCCTGGTCCAGACAAGGTTTATGGTTTCTGGGTCAAGCGTATCACGTGTCTTCACACTGATCTGACTCGTAACTACAACCTGCTTGTTCAGAATGCAGACTCTGTACCCAACTGTTTGTCTCAAGCAATAACCACTCTGATTCGTAAGAATGACAAGGCTGACCAGGCCAAAAATTACCGGCCTATGACTTTTCTGTCCGTCTTCTACAGGACCCTCACCTCAGTCATCATGCAGAGTTTTGCAGGGCATATGGTTCAGAGAAACCTCATGGCTCCGTAGCAGAAGAGTTGTCGACAGGGATCTTTTGGAGCAAAGCATCAGCTGTTGATCAGCAAGCTGCTTACCGAAGACTGTAAGACCAGGCACAAGAGCTTGAGCATGGCTTGGGTGGACTACCAGAAAGCCAATGACAGCTTGCCACACAGTTGGTTGCTCCAATGCCTTCAGTTGCATAAAATCAGTGCAGTCCTGTGCAGGTTCCTGTCACATGATATGAAGAGTTGGAGGACATCGATGGTGCTTTGTTGCGGGAACAGTACGATCAAGACAAGGCTTATGCAGATCAGGAGGGGTATTTTCCAAGGTGACTCACTTTCTCCACTTCTCTTCTGTATGGCTCCCAATCCTCAGAGCAAGGAGCTGAACAAAACCGGTTATGGCTACCGGATGACTACTGGGCATGGTGAGACTTTCAAACGTCTGCTCATCAATCATCTACTTTACATGGATGATCTGAAGCTGTATGGCAGAAACTCTGATCAGTTGGATGGGTTGTTTCACGTGGTTCGTACCTTCTCTGATGACATGCAGATGAAGTTTGGTTTGGACAAATGTGCTGTTGCACACTTTGTCAACGGCAGGCTATCTGGACACAACTTTGGAGTGACGGTAGGAAAAACGGACACCATCAACTGTCTGGAGCCGAGTTAAGTCTACAAGCACTTGGGTGTGGATGAGAGTAAAGGTATTCAGCACAGCATGATGCGGGAGACACTCCGTCGTGAGTACTTCCGCAGAGTGAAGGTGGTTCTCCGGACTGATTTGTATGGTGGAACAAGATTCTAGCCATCAATGGGTTTGCACTACCGTTTCTCACCTATGGTTTTGGAGTCATTCATTGGGGGTGCATGGACCTGCAGCAGCTCGATCGACGGACCAGAAAGCTCCTCTCTATGCACGGTGTCCTCCATCCTGCTGCAGACGTTGACCGATTGTACGCTCCTTGCAGTAATGGGGGTAGGGGGTTACAACAGATTGAGTCGACATATCAATCTTGTATTGTGAGGCTGAACGGTTCCTTGCTGACAGTTCTGATTCTTTCATGCAGATGATACGAGAGTGTGACTCCGGAAAATCTTCACACTAGATCAAGCGCATTATTTTTCGCTTTACTGCACAGCTACAGATGAGTCTTACTTCGGACGACCAGTCGCAGAACTTACACAGGAATGCATCCATCTCGGTTGAAGGTGGCTTCGAGCAAGCGTCTGAAACAGATGCGAGACATTACCGTACGTGTTGCAGTTCTCTTCGTGTGCAGTCCTGGAGCGAGAAACCTATGCACGGCAGTATCGCCGTCTCACTGAGCAACCGCCTGTGGACATGAAAGAGACCTACGAATGGCTAAAGGCAGCGAATCTTCCTGCTGCAACTGAGGGACTGGTGGTTGTTGCTCAAGACCAAGCTCTTCGGACTCAGTACTATGAGCGCAAGATTCTACATCATGATGTCATTCCTACTTGCCGCATGTGTAGTGTAGGCCTGGAAACAGTCGACCACATTGTGGCAGGCTGTAGTGCTTTGGCACCGTTGAACTACACTGATCGACACAATCAGGTGGTCTCCATCATTCACTGGGATGTTTGTCGCCATTTTGGGGTTCCAGTGGAGAGCAGATGGTACCGTCATCATCCTGATAGGCTTGTGGAGACGGATGGCATTACTATAATGTGGGATACCACCATCTCCACTGCCAGGAAGATCAAAGCCAATCGTCCAGACATCTGTCTCAGAAATGGAAGACCAACAGTTGTCTTCTTATTGATATAAGCTGTCCTGCTGATGGCAACATTGGCAAGAAACATTCTGAGAAGTTGGCGAAGTACAGCGACTTGCGAGGGGAGATAAGCCGCATGTGGCATTGTCTAACACTGCTGGTTCCGGTGGTCTTGGGAGCTTTGGGCACAGTGCACGCAGGTATTGCACTGTGGCTGAACATTATTCCAGGTCATCACAACCTGCAGCACTTACAGAAAACAGTGCTTCTGGGATCTACTCGGATCCTTCGTAAAGTCATGTCCTCTTTCTAGACAGTCGTTATGGTCTAAGTACTTCTGAAGCAGGGTTTGCTTCCGGTACTTGTAATAGACTTTACAAACCAGACTGATCTGGTTGAGCACGACAAGTATAGAAAGACGTTAGAATTAATAATCAACATTCATTTTCACGTCTGCTTGTGTTGCCGTGCATATGCACGTTAGAATTGATAATCAACATTCCTTTTCACGTCTGCTTGTGTTGCCGTGCATATGCACGTTAGAATTGATAATCAACATTCATTTTCACGTCTGCTTGTGTTGCCGTACATATGCGCCTTTTGCACTTATGAAGAAGTCCTCCAACCACCTCTTCAAAGCGTTCTAGATAATTTCTAGCTGCATGGTGTATCTCCAAAATATGCAACCAGAGGATTTCCCAATTCAAACCAATAAAGCAGATTGTGGTGTTTTCATATGTATGGTAAGTAGTTCCAATGCCATGAAGATACACCTGTTGTCTTTATGCGTAACTTTCTACAACAGCATGTACTCTATCAAATGATGAGGCTCTCATACAACTTCAAAGAAGTATGTTGTTCACGTGTTTCGCACACTACAAACAGCCTAATTTTCTTCACTACATTTTCCGTATTAGTGCCACATGTCATTAGCAAAATCATGGATTTGCAACATAATTGTCTCAAGAAAGATTCACACTGGTACAAAATAATTGTTGTGGACATATACCCCATTGACACTAGCAACTTTCAAACCAAGCCAGGACGCCTTATCAGTTATTCTTAGATGGTTCCGTATGTCAGTGGCAAACTGGTCTTCTTCTTTTTACATCAACTGACATATTCACACAGAAAACCCTGCCCATCAGTACACTGGCCCAGTTCGAAAGCTGCTAGTGCAAATGGAGTAGTTAAGAACCAACATAATTATATAACCACACACACACACACACACACACACACACCTGCATGAACACTAAACCTTGAACTTTGAACCTTGAATGTACAGCTCTTGGAAACTGACTTCAACTGCAAGTAAAACACAACCAGACAACAACAGTAAGTAAAGTGTGTCACTACAATTTTTAGATAGTAAAATAGATTCCCTGGATGTCTTGATAGGTGATGTAGAAATTATAGATGACAAATCAACAGAAAGAGATTCGCCAAGAAGTCTGTCACAGAAGAATGGTTGGTTAATTTAGCAGTATGTATTGTCTTTTGCAACATACAACATCAATCTGTGTGCAGATATTTTACTTGTACATGATGATGTCAGTGACAATCATAACTGGTTAGTCAGCATATAGTTATATGAAGTTGCTGCAATGGATGTGTAGCAATTATGTATGGTACTTATAGTGTAACACCAACAAGAAGAAATTTGCAAGTATTATCAGTTCTGTTAGTTGATGTCATATGATCATGTTTTCACTTAGTGTGATTCAAACAGGTTGTTCCGCTGTCGGATAAAGACATCAGTACTCATGCTCTTGATAGTGACAGCATACAGTTACATCAACGAGTAAAAGCTACAGTCTTCAAAGGTGGGGACACAAGAATCAAGGAAATCGATGAAGAAACTTTGGAACGTGACCTGTTTAACACTTCTCTATTGCGGTTATGTCAAACATGGGCAACCTTTGAAGAATGGAAAGCAGAAGATGATGATGATACCATAGTAAGTTATATTATAATTTTGTAGACATCATTTGGAATGTGTGTCAGTCCAACAACACACTAACAACACACATATTCACACATTACAAATATGGTAGACCAAACAATTTCGTCATTTGTACCTTGTTGCTACAATTTCTGAAAGAGGTCCTCACGCTTTCCAAAATAATTTGTCATTTTTATGTACACTTTTGCTCAAGTGAGTGTGAGCAACAAGATAAGAATGACAACTGACTTTTTGTCACTTTGCTGCTGAGCACTATTATATATATATATATATATATATATATATATATATATATATAGTCAAATCAATGATTAAATGTTTACTGTTATTTCATTGCACCTCAGAGAACATCCAATAGAAGAAGGAGAGTGCTGGCTTAGTATTGACCTACGTGTTGCTCTGTGGATGGATTACAGATGCTTTGTCAACAAGCCTCATTCAAAAACTGTGGGTGATTTTGTGCTTGTTACAAACAACCTGCACATTGACTTCGACAACTTTGCCGCAAAACATACAATGCATGACATGTACCTTGTACCTGCAGCAGCTTTGCTCAGGTATTGGTGCAGGTGCGGGCAACGATACCAAACTCCTATTTATAAATATGGGAAACAATACATTTACCTTAGCAGCTCTCAACTAGATGATCTGTGTGCTTGGATACGTGACATGAAGGAACAATTTTATAAGCATGGTAGACAGATCTTTTATGGGTTACACTAGCTATATTAATATCATGTTGTCTGTTCATTGAATGTAATCATAAAGTCAGCCCAAGACTCATAAGCACCGTTTCAGGTTTAATACAACTCCTGTTGCATATTGCTTACAGCAAACTTGACATCGTGAAGTTCTAAAGTACCTATCAATAACCAAGTTGACATGCTGTTGCCAGTATATGTCATTCTGTTAACCTTCAGTGCTTTGGGAACGGCATGCTTAGAAATTGATCAATATCTGGACTTAATTTTATGTTATCACAACCTGTAGCACTTACAGTCAACAGTGTTTTCAGAATACTTCATAAACTCTATTCTTGAGCCACATAGGTCTACTTTCAAAGAAAGGTATCTTTCGCACTTGTATAATGTGTTGAATGTATATGCATATACATACATCTATTGTGTATACTGTACACCCAAATGGGAAGCACCAACAGCCACTGCCAACATATAGGTAGATAATACTTCTATAAACAGCACAGGGATACAGTGGAGTTTGCTATAGCAAACCTCAATGTAATTAATCCTTGATGTGATGAATTTAGTTTTGATGTCCTGAACGTGCAACAACAATCCGGATGCGTTCACTTATTACAAAATTCTAGTGTCTCCTGCAATTCATTTATCAAAATTCCACTGTATGTGAGTAACCCCTGAACAACAAAAACTTACACATACACATAAATCTACAATCACAGCTGCGTATAGTATAGTATATATTAATTAAAAATCCTAATCAGGTCAAGAGGAGTCTAGATCTCTTCCCATCATAGACAGTTTGATCTGCATCATATTGTGTAAGATGAACCCAAGGGAAAAACAAAGTTTATAACCAGTGTTGTACGTATGTTGCCCCAATCTAATAACTGGCTTCATTTGCATAATTGATTGGCAGAGCGGGACAACTGCTTGCAAAATATTTAATACGATATATTTTGTACTATAGATAGAGTAACTATCATCTTGCATTCTAGAATCCATAATAAGTCAAAAGAGAGGTGTACAAAATACAAGTAGAAATGGTCCTCATTTCTCTCGAACATAATTTCCTATGAAATTGTTTCACCAGAAAGATTTTTCGTAGAACATTTGCCTACTAAGAAATATTTATCAATTATGTCCCACAAAAGCAAACATAGACATGGACATTTTAACATGAAGACAACTGAAATCCTACCAAACTGTCCAGGAAATAACCTGTGCAATAATTATGCCTTTACTCAGTCTCATATTGCAAAACATTAAAAATTTGTGATGTAGATTGCTATTATTTTAGTTAAAAACTGAACAATGCTAATATACAAAATATTTAACATCCATACCACTGAACACCAGCAACAACAGCATTCTTAATATTAGTGTCTCATAGTATTTCATGTTATACATCACGGAAAAACATTCAGTCATATATTAAACTTTGCAATCACTATACAGTAGACAAAGCAGTCAATTGCTGCATTGAAATTTAATTGACACTAATAAACTTCATAAAGGTATGATTGGTTTTACAAAGTTACACAACCCGGTGAGAAATACAGCTGATGCATTGTAAAAGATTCAGGTGCAGTACATCCATTGCTCTTTTGTCTGGCAAAGCTTGCTTCCAGCCAAGCTTGCTTACAGCTATTTAGCTAATAAACAATTCCACTAATATATATATATATATATATATATATATATATTCTTATTTCAGAGAACAATTACCAGTCCCCTGCCAAAGTTGGCAAATCCCAAAAGTCAAACTCAGTGTCAAATCGTAAACTAATTAGTGCAAATTATACTTGCAGTAGACTGAAATAAGCGAACTGAAATATGTTGCAGTAAGTTACTGACTGCCCTACTAAAAGTTATGCTGCTCTTTGCTGTGGGCTTGGACGCGATAACTTTCAAGTGGCAAGACTGGAAGGCATCCACAAACTCTATACTAGCTATGAGATATGTAATGGCATCTGGTCTTGTCTAATAAATTAGAGTACATGTACAGTGACGAGTGGAGTCTGATAGTGCGTGTGTGTATTGCGTTGAGTTGAGAGAGTAGTGTGTTGTTGATTAGTCTGCAGTGAGCTGTTGCCTGAATAATATAAAAACGTGGAGAACCATAGAGATAGATAGATATTAACTCTATCAACAGCAATCAATCAATAAATCAATTTACATATGCAATGATGAATACCTGGCTCCACACTTTCGTCTTGACTTGTGTATCAGCTTGGCTTACCAAGTAACGGAGTATGTAGCATTGTCTTCTGTAAACAGGTCCCGGATAACACTCTACATAGCTCGTCATTTTTACATCGCATTGTTCACTGTTTTAGTGTCAATCCTATTCATCGCTGCTATTGTTAACAATGGAAAGATATCTGAAAGGGGGTCCCGACTAGAGTAGTAACATTCATGCGCGTTAGGTGTTTTTCTGTAGGCTGTAGCCCATAAAGCAATAGGAGCCCCCGGAACAAATCCGCTGGCACAACGTGACGAATGAACATCCGGGGTTTCTGCCACTCTACGGTACACGTGGCCAGACCTTCAAAGGAAAGCGGGCCGTACTACAAAATTAGACGTGGAACCAAGATCAACGAGTATCAGGAGGTAAGAATTAAACACGTGGCTTAATCAATTAGCACTGGAAACTACTTTGGGCTACATTTTGGCACCAGGTCTTTAAATAAGGACGACAACACTGGCAAAGCAAATTTGCTGTATTACAGAATTACTCCTAGACAACACTAACTATGATAGCGCGCTAAACGCGGACTGGAACTTGCGGAAACAAACATATGATAGTGAAATTGTAGACGAAAGTAAATGTAACCCATGTGAAAGTGATATTCTGCTACCTCTGACGTTAGCGTTTTAAAAGGCTAGTTTTGCCTTATTTTATCTCATCATTACAATGTAACACGTGTTTCTTTTTCAGGCATTTACAGATTTCATCTTCTTTTCCGGCACAAAGGTTTCCCTACCGGTTGTCTCTATTTTACACGTTTTGCAACCCACTGCAGTTAGAACTGTTTGCCTAGTCGTTCAAGTGCAGTCATTGCGAGTATGTCAAAGGGATCAGGAGGCGGTCGCCCGAGCGTGCAAGTACTCGGCAACACACTATCAAATGGCACTTTTGTTCAAGATCATACACGCTCTACGCCGAGCTCGAGTAGAAGCAGAGAGTCTTCTAGCTCTAATAAGGTTCACGTGAGGCATTACACGCGAGCAAATGGCACGCCTGTTCAAAGCTACAAGCGTGCTCCACCAAGTGCTAGTGGAAGAAGAGCATCTTCTGCAGGGTCAAGTCATTCTGTCTCTGTTCCGTTCCAAGTGAACGTTAACATTGTTCAGGTACGTGCCCATGCAGAAAGAGCATGAAAATAAGCGAAATCTCATGAGATTCTCGCTCACCTCATGAGATTTGTGCATTTCTCATGAGCGGAGTCTCATGAGACGTATATTTCATGAGATGCAATGGGTGTGTTCGTGTAGATCATGAACCAATTGCTCATCTCCTAAGATTTGTGCATTTCTCAAGAGCAGTGGCGCATGAGACAGTTTTTTCATGAGATGTAAAGGGTGTGTCTGTGTTGCTTAGATAAGAATCGGGAGTTCTCATGAACAGATCGATCTAGCAGAAGGAGCAAGAGGATTTGGTTCTAGCTAGACCAGCTACTATTGGTGAATGCCTACTAGCGATGTTGCATGATGAAACACGATCGCCAATCAAATAGAAATTATTTTGCGTGCGATCAAGCACAGCGTACACTTCGAATTCGATGACATGATCGCTCTAGATATATAATACTTACAGTAGACGTGGCCTACCTCATCACATTCAGTGAGTTGAGTAGTAATTGCATGTGAGAATGCCTCCACGACGTACAGTCGACCAGTACGACCAGAGTAACTTACAACAGAGATGTGCAAACGGAGCCTTCAAGTACTGGCGAATACATGCGTATACACCGGAAGTAGATGGAAGAACTCTCGTCCACCCAACTTCCCCGTACACTTACGTGCCTGGCATATGCATATACCTATACGACGTTTGTTACGTATCTGACCGCACAACTCAAAAGAGGAGGGAAGGTTTAGATAACGTCAAACTAAGATATAAGTATATAGGTATAACTGTTGAGTCAGACACCGGTTCTCAATCCTGGATTTACCTAAGATAACGATTCTCCGTGTGTCACTCACGCATGCGCACTATGCACTACCCTACATTCCCTAGGCCTAGTTAAGAACCGTAACACAACGAAAGAATTATAGCAGTAGTTTCTTGGTGTCTCTACTCTACCATTACTGACTAAACCAAAGTCTCTTGCATCATGACCTGGTAGTCTTTAGCCGTTCTGGTGTCCTTATATTTCTTCCAGATCGGTTGGTTCTTGCTTTGAGCGGTGATTCGACTGCATTGTCTTCTTTGAACAGTGACTCTACTGCTGTGTCTTCTTGCGAGAGTGTCTCGTCGAGCGTTGTCGTGTCGGTTGGTGGTGGTACCGGTGACGTCACTGGTGTTGTCTGAACTATCCACCTTGAGGGTGCTATAATTCCTGTTGCGACCAGTGTTTCCTGGTATTCCGTCGGATTGTGTCCTTTCGTTCGCTCCCCCACCACAGTGTTATATCCGATCGCAGCTGGTCAGTGTGTTGCCTGCGAACTGACTTGTTGACAAGTACGGCGTAAGAGACTGATCCTGTTCGTTCTATGACTGTTCCTGGTAGCCATTTCGGCCCTTGCCTATAGTTCCTGGCCATTACGCTCTGTCCAGCTTGAAACGATCTCAGTGGTTTGCTCCCGCTCTTTAGTGTCTTGTCATCTACCGTTTTTTTACGCGCGGTCTCGTCAAATCCAACTTAGTTCGCAGATTGCGTTCGAACATGAGTTCTGCTGGGCTCAGTTCCGCCGTTTCATGTGGAGCGGTACGGTAGGCGAACAAAAATTTGTCTAGTTTGTGCTGTGTTGTAATCTCGGTGTGGCCGGACTTTACAGCGCGTTTGAAACTTTGCACCAAGCGTTCCGCTATCCCGTTCGTTGAAGGGTGATACGATGCTCCAGTCATACGTTTGATTCCGTTTGCCTTCGTAAATCTCCTGAAAACTTCGGAGGTACACAATCTGGTGTGGGATCCCCATACGGGCAATCACTGCTCGTTGTGTGACAGTCTCCTCGGCCGTCGCAGTTTTTATCTCCACGATCTCAGGCCATTTGCTATAAGCGTCTAATATAACCAAGTACATCCTTCCGAGCATGTGTCCGGCAAAGTCTACGTGTAGACGTTGCCACGCCGACGCGGGGCATTCCCAACGATGAATAGGAGCTCGTTGGGAGAAACAGCGGTCTCTTGACAACCCCTGCAGCCCTAAATTAGTTCCTCGATGTCTTGGTCGATGCGAGGCCACCATACGAAGGAACGGGCGAAGCCTTTAGTTTTCACTATACCAAGATGGCCTTCGTGCAGTGTCTGCAATACATAGTGTCTTAGACTGGCAGGTACTATGACTCTAGTTCCCCACATGAGGATTCCTTGGTGTACTGTTAACTCGTCCCGGCGGCAGTAAAACGGCTTTACCTCTGACTGTTGCGGACTGGTTTTCCAGCCTTGTTGTACCAGTTCCATTACTTATGACAGTACCGGGTCAGTTCGGGTTGCTCGTCGAATATCTTTGGCCGTCTTTGGCCTTGATTGGTAGTTTTTCGACAATACTGACATGGAGAAGCGTAACCTCGTCTCCATCCTCCGCCGTCCCGCTTGTTTCGGTTTCTAGCCGTGGTCGGGAAAGACCGTCACAGTTTGCGTGTTGGTGGCTGGTCTTGAATTCAATTTGATATTGGAAAGCGCCCAAAAACCGGCACCAGCGCTGTAGTATGGCAGCTGTTGTCACGGAAAGGGGCTTACTGGGAGACATGATGTATCTCAACGGTTTGTGATCGGTCACTAAAACAAACGGTCGCCCCTCTATATACATCTGGAATTTCCGTACTCCCCAATATAGGGCAAGCGCCTCTCGTTCAATTTGTGCATATTGCCGCTCTGCCTTGCTAAGGGAACTTGATGCGTCACCACACTAAGTAGAGCACCATGCTCAAAAGTTACTCTGAAATGAGATGCAATGTGGCAGACCAGAAGTATTAGCACCTCGTATGAATCAACTAGATAGCGATATTGGATCGGTTGAGTGCAAATTGACAATTGGTGCAGTCACGTACCTTGGAATAATTTCTACTGTAGGAGTTTCTCTTGTTCGAGAAATGGTAATCAATTCGGCTCCTTGACTGTTGGCTACACATACACAATGTGAGTGACATTACGTAACTTCCTCGATGAGTTAAATTTATGAGTGCACAGAATGGCAAGACGCTCACCTCGAGAATCCCAAGCCAGAGACTGGACATGTTCACCAATCCTACAAGCACAGCAATCACAAGCAAGATCGTTGGTCGATGTAGTATGTTGATGATTACGTGACATCACAACATTTGAGTTCTAAACGTGTATGGACTGAGATCCACCCACTTTACACAGACTTGATTTGCAACTGATGGCCTCGCAGTCGACGAATCTCCAGAGAAAGAAATAAACCATAGAGAATAAAGACACAACTGGCCACGAACAGCAAACACTAAAATCTGTCCGCTCGGACTCCACCAAAACCGACTATCAAGCACACGAGTAGAAATCAGAATTTTTATTACAAATAATAAAGCAGACAACCTGTAGTCTATATCACATATTTGAGTATTTTTCACACGTCCACATCTGTGTTTCCCAAACTATGAAGAACTTGGAAGTTGAAGATGAGACAACATGAGAACAATCTGGTGACCACAACAAGGGAGTTCCAACACCACCAAATCTGTGCAGAGGCACCGAAAGCTCAGACACTACAGCCCAAACCTACCAGAGCGATTTATAACACATACGAAAACACAAAAGAGTTAAAATATTTATTCACCATTATTTTTGTGTGTGCAGGGGATGCAGCAGCAAGTAATCGACCTGTTGAATTCCAAGACACACTCGTAATGGGACCAATACCACACCTGAGGTGTTGCATAGCATTTGAAGATGGTCTAGACAATCAAAAAGCAACTGCATCAATAGACTAGAGCACGTGGAATATGATATTGCATACTGCAGAAATGTCCTATGTTTCAGTACACAATCCTATTACCACAAGCTATCAGTCTAGCAATTGTCGTTCATAGGTTCTATTTCGAGCATTGAGTGTGACTACATTCACTTAGCAAAACAAAAGTTGGAAAAATGATAAAATGGCTTCTACCAGTTAGAGTCTTCGTTTGTGCTAGGGAGCACCCATTTTGTATTAATTAATCAGAAACATCTCGAATAATCAATGCCCTAACAATCTAGATTGTCTGTCATTTACTGGTTAACCAAGTTGCATAGAAATCACCTTGTGCTAAGTTAGCCTGACATCTTGGATAGATGAATGCAAGGCAATGAACCTAAGGTAAGTTCTAAATTTACATAAATAATTGTCCTTTGAATAATAAATATAACAACCGTGTTTATTCATTAACATAAAATATGATTCAAATGTCTACCCGTGCATCTGGCATAATTAGTTTGTTCAATGTGGTTCACTATTAGCCTTGTTCCCAGACTCCCTCTCTCTCCCTCTTCCTCTCCCCCTCCCCCTCCCCCTCCCCCTCCCCCTCCCCCTCCCCTCCCCTCCCCTCCCCCTCCCACTCTTCTGCCATGGCGTGCAGAAAGCAGTCTGTGGTATTGATGCTAAGATTAAATGCAATCTCAATGGCTCAAGCCCTCATATAAATCCTCATTCCTTTGTGGGGTCTGTGGTTTCTGTCTTAATTGTGTGTTCTTCCACTATTACGCCATCACTTCTGGTGTACTCTTTCACTTGGACAAGATCTAACGCCTCTATGCTGGTGGCAGATCCACTAGAAGAAGAAGACCTTGTGTAGGGTTGCACCTACGTTCCATCTGATCGCGTGTAACCGCTTACATGAACAGTACCAGAGTTGCTAGCAGTGGACGAAGCGCTGGGGTTCGGTAAAGATAGTGTGTATCCCTCCACGTAGGTGTGTCTGACCGAGTGTAACCGCTCCTTGGACCACACCAGAGACAGACTGACTTGACCCTGAAGAAAACGTTATGCTTCCACTAGCACTTGGTGCAGAACGTGTGCAGCTTTGAACATGCGTGCCATCTCATCGTGTGTAACCGCTCACGTGAACCCCACCAAAGCTAGATTGACTTGAACTTGCAGAAGACGCTCTGCTTCCACTGGAGCTCGCCGCAGAGCGTGTATAACCTTGAACGTTGGTGCCATTTGATCGTGTGTAGCCGCTTACTTGCACGCTTCGGCCACCGCCTCCTGATCTCTTTGATATACTCGCAATGACTGCACTTGAACGGCTAGGCACAAAGTTCTAACCGCAGTAGGTTGCAAAGGTGTAAAATAGAGACAACCGGTAGGGAAATGTTTGATCCGAAATATGCAGATAAAATCTGTAAATGCGTATAAGAACCTTTGCAGCACCCAAGCTTCGTCTGCGCCAATCAGTGTCCAGTATTCGCTTACAATAAGTGAATTGCCCTCGTTCCAACTCGTGGGCGAAGCGGGGTGTATTTCGTTTATAAATTCGCCAGCGGTCTATAACCTATACTTGTAGCACCCTAACTTCGTCTGCGCCAATCGGTGTCCAGTATTCGCTTACAATAAGTGACACATCCCACTTCCGCTACATTTTGACCGGTCAATAAATCGGGTCGTATAACTACCTGGGGCTAGTCGTTTATCAAGAAGTGAACTGTTTGTGAACATAACAATTACGCTACTGAAACATATCTGTCAGCCAGAACGAACAATACTTGGCGCCAAGAAGATGTCTACAGAGATAATTGCTAATTAGACGCGGCAAGGATACAACCATTCAGGTAGCTTGTTCATTTGATTAGTATTCGTAAATATTCTGAACGAACTAGACGTCTAGCACAAAACTCATGCTTCACACCGTATTCACTTCCGTTATTCGTAAAATATTCACACCGAATTCGAATTGACACTAGAGTAGAGCTTCGCACTGTATTAGTTCGCACAGAAGCGAAATCCTGCTTCGCACAGAAGTCGGACCTTATTCTGTCTATTTGGTTAGACTAATGCCTTACTACGTAGCATTTCTTACCTAATTCGGGCCGAATTCTCTTAGAAACTTTCCATTAGCTGGCCTTCATGCACCCTCGATATCAGCTTCCGTTTCGCCTTGGCTGATTCTCCGTCAAGCGCATCATACATTTGCCATTTATCTGGATAACACCCCCAACTATAATCTAAATAACATTCACAGACCTTGCGCGACCACACTTCCTTTGAAATCCGGTGAGCGGCTTACACGAGTCTACATGTCCTCTGCAGCTCATTCCAATGTATGAATATGAGCTTTCTAAATACGAAATGTTTGCAAACTCACAATAGTAAATCAAATCCAAGCAGCTCTTTAATTCTAACTCCAAGAGAACAGTCATACAAATGTGCATCCCAATTTGATGCTACAGTCAAATTGATGCTATGCGCAATGTTAAAATACAGATTTCAGCTAAAACACAAAGCATATGATATTACAGAAAAGTCTCCGTCTAAAGACAGCACATTCAGTCGACAGTTACTTTTACTTGCTAACACAAAACTCAAGACATCCATGTGTTTCACTCGACGTACAGTACAAGTCTGAAGATTCCCAAACATTTCTGAATTCTTCGCTAGAAGGTCGATCATTAGCCACGGCACTCCAACAACTTTGCAGCAAATGTTGAATAGCTTGTGACACACAAGAAGGAATGTTAGGACGTACTTTACCATGACCAACATTTTTTTCCAACTGCTTCACACTCAGACCTTCAAAAGGCTCTTCCTCGGCCAACACTTCAAATGCAACAATACCAAGCGAGTAGACATCAGTGAGACGCAACTTTTCAAAATTAAGGAGTTCTCCTCGCAGAACTTCAGGTGCAGAATATCGTGGAGTACCTTGACCGCGATGATCTGGCAGACCGGATTGAGATGACTGTGTTGCAGACTTCACAGCACTGAGACCAAAATCACCCAATTTGGCATTGTCGTTCTTGTCCAAAAGGACGTTCTCACTCTTCACATCACAGTGTACTATCTGATTAGTGTGGAGATACACCAGAGCATCGGCTACTTGTAACACTTGCTTTTTCTTTGCTGCTTCTTCAAACTCTGTGAGATCAATAAAGATGGCATGAAACAAACTACGAGGAAGGTACTCCATGACAATGCCAAGGTGATCCTGGTCAACCACTGCTCCAAACAGTTTGACAGTATTGGAATGATCTAGACTTGAAAGAATTGAGATCTCATTTACAAATTTGTCACGCCGCTTTGTCGACATGTGTTGATACAAGAGCTGCTTGAAAGCGACAACAGTTCCTTTAAAAGTTGCTGCATATACTTCTCCATATGATCCTTTCCCAATAGCTTCACCTTGGAGTTCCAGTTCTTTAAAGGGAATAATAGCTAGCTTCATCCCAGAGCTGGCAGTAAATTCTCTCAGCTTTTCATGTTCGGTGACTGGTTCTTTACCAGATGATTTGAACTGATTTTCCAATTCACTTCTTTGGAGGTCATAAAGAGCTGACTGGTAGTCACATCGCCTTTCATTATCAATTGCCATGTTTTTCAAGATGTCGATAACATCCTGGATCGTGTTGTTGTCCCTAATATCTCGACGTACAATGTTTCGTTTAGGTATCACTTTACCAACTCTTCCCAGCCTTCTGTTCATAGGATTGTCAACGTATGTTCGTTCTTTTGATGGCTGTGAAGTTGCACTGCTTCCTGTTGCATCACCAATACTTTTAGAAGATGCACTGCTGTCCTTTTGTGGGGTCTGTGGTTTCTGTCTTGTGTGTTCTTTCACTATTACGCCATCACTTCTGGTGTACTCTTTCACTTGGACAAGATCCAACGCCTCTCTGCTGGTGGCAGATCCACTAGCAGGAGAAGACCTTGTGTAGGGTTGCACGTATGTTCCATCTGAGCGAGTGTAACCGCTTACATGAACAGTACCAGAGTTGCTGGCAGTGGACGAAGCGCTGGAGCTCGGTAAAGATCGTGTGTATCCCTCCACGTTGGTACCGTCTGACCGAGTGTAACCGCTCACTTGGACCACACCAGAGACAGACTGACTTGACCCTGAAGAAGACGCTCTGCTTACACTAGCATTTGGTGCAGAACGTGTGTAGCTTTCAACATGCGTGCCATCTGATCGTGTGTAACCGCTCACGTGAACCCCACCAAAGCTAGATTG
The DNA here is from genome assembly GCF_963422355.1 of Corticium candelabrum. NCBI lineage: Eukaryota > Metazoa > Porifera > Homoscleromorpha > Homosclerophorida > Plakinidae > Corticium > Corticium candelabrum. The sequence continues at coordinate 1,856,106 of NC_085101.1, read as the reverse complement.
ACTTGAACTTGCAGAAGACGCTCTGCTTCCACTGGAGCTCGCCGCAGAGCGTGTATAACCTTGAACGTAGGTGCCATTTGATCGTGTGTAGCCGCTTACTTGCACGCTCCGACCACCGCCTCCTGATCTCTTTGACATACTCGCAATGACTGCACTTGAACGACTAGGCACACAGTTCTAACCGCAGCGGGTTGCAAAAGGTCAACCAGTAGAGAAACCTTTGAGCCGGAAAATGCAGATAAAATCTGTAAATGCGTATAGCCTACACGAAAATACCCGTAGGGTAACCTTTGAGCTGGAAAATGCAGATAAAATCTGTAAATGCGTGAAAAGAAACACGTGATAAATTGTAATGATGAAACAACATAATGCAAGACTAGCTTTTAGAATCGCTAACCTCAGAGGTATAACAGAATATCACTTTCAAATGGGTTACATTTATTATCGTCTGCAATTTCACTATCACACGTTTGTTGCCGCGAGTTCCAGTCCGCGTTTAGCGCGGTATCATACAGTATTTAGTGTTGTCTAGGAGTAATTCTGTAATACATCAAATTTGCTTTGCCTGTGTTGTCGTCCTTATCTATGACTGGTGCCAAAAGGTAGCCCAAAGCAGTCTCCAGTGCTAATTGATTACTACTAACGTGATATCAGCAAATTAAATTAACCAAGTCCAAACTCGAAAAATTGGCCAAGTTAAGCAAACTGCTCTAGAGACAGTGGCCATCAATGATTAGAAAATGCTCTATACAGCGCGTTATCTGTTTATTGGTAGCCCTTAGACTATAAGTTACTCCTGAGTGCCAAGTGTATTCAGGACTTCCATGCCAGGTCAGGTGAAGCCTGGTGCCACAATCGGCACCATCACCATGGCAACCTCATCCCTGCAAAATTGCTTGACATTCCTTTACAAAAGCCTTAGAGACCACGCCAACCAAATCGCCTACCAGCTAGAAACTAAATTTTCTACATATTAATTAAAACTTGCGATGCCAACATTACAATTGAACATGCGCGCTAGCAACTTGACAACTTCGAATACCTGATAAAAACCGTAAGATGAAACATTGGCGGGATTATATTGGCGGTTTGCTAAAAATTGACGGTAAAAGCATATTGGCGGATTTTATTTTGGCGGCATGGTTGGACATCGTTGTTGGATGATTGATATGTACCCTAATTATTAGGTATGACATCCCCATCCACTACAGCCTCATTCTCATGTTTAACCTCCCAGTTTGACAGGGTAGGCACAACAAACGGCAAGCAGAAGTTACCATGGCATCTTGTGACCTCATCCGCGTGATGTACCGCCACATCACCATGATGCCTGATCCATGTGGGTGCATGATGATGTCAACATACGAGTCAGTAGCCAAATATAGTGATCAATGTAGGCAAATATAATGATCAATGATGGCAGATTCTATATTGGCGCTGCTACAAATCCACCAATCCGTCAAAATAAATTCCCAGCCAATACTTCATCTTATACGCTATGCAGAAGACTAGGCTAAAACATAATTAATCAATCACATAACCAGACCTTAAACCGGAAGTATAGACCCTATAGAGACTCGCAAAATTTCCTTTTTTGGAAAGTAATCCTGCCCCAGCTGAACCGGTTCCGCTGCCCTAGACACTTGCGCTTACACAGCGCCGGATCCAGGAATTTTTGAAAGAGGGGGTTCACCGTTAGCAGTTATCTAGAGCATTACTAATTTTCTCTTTTCTAATGAAATTATATGAAATTATTGAACCACGCCTATTGGAAAAGAGAGGGTTTAACCCCCTGAACCTCCTCTGGATCCGGCGCTGTTACATATGTGATCACAACTCTAAACAAATTTGCAAGCAGCTCCTACAACATCTACAGATTCGTCTCTCACCTGCTTCAAATGAACAGTAGTCTTCAGCTCCGAAAAAAGATGTAAAAACCACGAGTCGTACTGTATGATCAGTCGTTTTACCGCGCACTAAATTACCTGTCCCGTATGTGAATGGCGACCTTGTCCTCTGCATCACCTCCTCCTCCGATTGGAACGTGTACGACGTTTGAAAGTAACTGTCAGTATCATTATCGAGATTATAACGAAGACACAATACCAAAACAAGTGAGACCCCTAATTCTTTGCCATTAACTTAATTAATTATTGGTTAGAGTATAGTCTATATTGATAGTTATCCTTTAGAATTGGACGTAATAGCGACTATCGTACAAACCTGAATTTAAATTTAATATTATCAAACATGAATGCAAGATAGCCTAGCAGTGAGGCTTCAATTTCCAAATATTGTTTGGATGCCTAGGAATTGAATTTGAACTACAGGTGTAGTGATGTAGCAGTATTATATGGTATAAAACACCACGTTACTGGTGTTTACTGTAGCCAGACCACAGAAAAGAAACTGCAGTTTGAGTAACTTGCTCACATGCAGGGCCAGACAACGGACCTACTTTGGATTAGAGGAGGTAAACTTCATAACAGAATGCCGTCATTTTGATTTAACTGAATACGGTTGGTTTGTCATTGATTAATTATTCTGTGACAGAAGTAGTCAGAGCAGCATGCACACAAATGATCACGATAATGTGAATCAAGCGAGTCAACTGTAACACGTACCATCCAATATTATTTCTACTTGCAGGCAACAAAACTTGTAAAGTATTTTCTTTGATCATAGTCCAGGATTAGAGGGGCGATGCCCCAAATTCCGATATTGGAGGGGCAGGAGCCCTCCTGCTCCCCCATTTCTGCTACCCATGACATATGTGTTTGATTATCTGCATGTGTAAATGTCTTTGTTTTTTGTGCATGCCTCAGCAGTGTCCATCTGTAGCATGCAGCGCCAAGATGAATTTTGCTGGAACAGAGCAGAACCAAGATTGTAGTAACTCTAGCTGCTACACCCATTACCAATAATCATGAGCTGTACCTATGGTAATTTGTCAAATCAAAGAACAGATGACTCCTACTGGTCAAGTAGAAGTAGCTCTGGTCTTGAGACATAGACGATGGCTTACCAGACACTAAGGCTGTTGCTACCACCAGAACCAGCGCAGACTTAGTCTTCAGATTCCAATAATGCTGCATTTGAAAACTGTCCTCGGGTGCTGTTGCAAAGCAGCTATCATTTTATAATGTATGTTATTTTGTAGTTATTACATAATGATATAGTAGTTACTGTAGAGTAAGCAATGTGTAATAATGGGTTTCATATAGATGCGACGTCAACTTTGTAATTGAGCACCCCTCATGCATGAAAAGAGATCACGTCATCTGTTGTCTTATGTGGTATTTGCCAGTAATAGTGCTCCAAACAAGACATTGTGCGGACACTCAATGAGGTGATCCAGGGTCTTGGATATGACGATTGATGTATTTTGTTACTGTGTGGAAACTTTGACCATGGCCACTGATTCTAAATAAAATATGACATTAAACTGTATGATGACATTTGGCTTTATGCAGCCTCAAAACTTTGTATGTATACACTTCAGTGTTGTCTGTGGTGTCACTCAGATGCTTAGTTGCTTACAAGCACGTCTTGTTGATATGCTCATGTACATTTGCATACTCTAGATGGCATTGTAAAAAAGATTATTGCTCTGAAAAAAATAAGCCTTGTCTTTTGCCTTTACTATTCCTATGTTGACAACCATTTCTTATAATACATAGCAAGTTGGAAATGGGATTGCAGTGAAATTGTATGTATTTGATTACTAATTTGAAGGATGATTAATTAAGCATTTGCTGTGAATGTTTAATGTATTCTGGTCTTATTAAGCATCCTCATCTTACTGGTTATCCACGAGTGCTGATTGAGCTACAGCTGTCTTCTCCATCTTCAATTGATGCATTTTTGCCTCAGGAAGAAACAGTATGGGTTAAAGCGTGGAAGAAATGGTAGGAAGTCAGAACAGAATGTCTGTTCTAGGTTTGCAGACGTTTCTTTTTTACAGGAAATCTTCGGGGTTGACTGCAGTGCTGGAAGAGATGTCAGAAGGTGATAGTACATTGTGTAAACATCAATAGTTGTTTGATTTGATGTTTTCTCAGGGGATGGAAGTTGGCTATCTAGTATGTCCGGTTGTTTGCTGTCTGTAGTTCATCGTGTCACTTCGTTGTATGGCTGGCTGTATCCTCATTTGAAGGTATAGATTTTAGCCTTGGTCTCGTATGTATTTAGGAATATGGGTTTGTTTATTAGCTTTCATGTTGTGACATGATTGCTGAATTTTCTGAGACTTCTGACTGGTGAGTTATTGGTAAATACAATACAAAGTATTAGACATATATAGCTTTGCAAAGGTCTGTGTAAAGTGTCGTAGCTATGCTGGTAAGCGAATTAGTATGTTATTTAGGACACACAAGTAGCCACACGTAGACTGTACTTGAAGCATGAAGGCCATAATGTACACAATGTATGAGTGTACAGTGTACCTTACTGAAATCCGCATGCTGTCTGCAAGCCTGAGGATAGACAACAAAGCATTGTTTTCTGCAAGATCCAGGTGTAGCTTTATAAATATACAGAAATGTTTGTGGTGAGTAAGAATCACTGAGTTCGGGTACAGGGTGCCTATGGGTTCTTATCCAACAACTAATACTTCTTGATAAATAGTCCAGTAATTCAAGATGCAAATTAGCTTAATATTCTGAACACTGCTCCTCAGCACAGCCTACTATAGACAAACATTTTTAATAATGAACTAATGCCAGCTGGACCTCTTCAATACAAAGGTGGCAATGTTAGATTCACCAATGAGGATTTATAGGAGGGCCTGAGCCATTGAAATTGCATTTAACCTTAGCCTCAGTACCCCAGACTGCTTTCTGCAAGCCATGGCAGAAGAGTGGGAGGAGTGGGGAGGACCGTAAACACCATAAACAACCGTGGTGTGTTTGTGTGTGTGTGTGTGTGTGTGTGTGTGCACGCGTGCGTGCATACGTGCATGCGCGTGTTGTGTGTGTGTGTGTGTGTGTGTGTGTGTGTGTGTGTGTGTGTGTGTGTGTGTGTGTGTGTGTGTGTGTATTTGCTTGTGTGTTCAATAATATTGGTTCATGTTTTAATAAGGTCTAACAGTGCAATTCGAGTTATTGCTTGGCATCCTATCATACCCAAGCTTGCTGTGGCAGGAAATGTGAGCATATTTCTTCACACAGTTACATAAGTCTGTTCCTCATGTTTCAACTCCCCATTTCTAATTGCTATTATGTTTTAGGATGACGTTGTCAGAATCTTCTGTTTAGAAACGTAATCTGTTAGCAGACACAATATAGTTACAGTAATTGATTATATTGATTTTTGTTTACAGTGAAACTTGGCCACAACTGAAGCACAAACTTCAAAAACATGTAGCCTGTCTTGCTTGGAGGTTTGTTTGTGTGTACTTACCAATGAAAAATTTTCTGTACATTGTCTTTGCTTTCCATGTCAAGACCTTTAGCATGGAATACATTGGCTGTAGGATGCAAGTGTGGTGTTGTAGTATGGAATGTGGATCCTCAAATAGCAAGGTATGCAACTGCTAGCAATGAGTGTTCAGTGAACAGTATTTGGGAAGAATCAGATCATGTGTTCATCTGACCAAACAGCCAAGTTACTTTGATTCATTGAGCTATAATGAACTAGCCTCGTCCCTAGACTCTCTTGTGGTAGTCTTGTCCCATGCCAGTATGACAATTCCATACTTCCATATGGGCACCAGACAAGACTGGTGCGAGAGAGTCCGGGGGACGAGGCTATCAGTGAACCACATTGAACTAAGTAATTATGCCAGATGCATGGGTAAACATTTGAATCATATTTTGTGTTAATGACTAAACACTGTTGTCATATTTTATTATTCAAAGGTCAATTATTTATGTAAATTTACAACTTACCTTGTGTACACTGCCTTGCATTCATCCATCCAAGCTGTCAGGCTAACTTAGCACAAGGTGATCTCTATGCAACTTGGTTAACCAGTAAATGATACACAATCTAGATTGTTAGGGCATTGATTATTTGACATGTTTCTGATTAATTAATACAAACTGGTAGTCTCGTACCAGACCCTCTCGCTCTTTTTTTTATCATTTTTCAAAACATTTTGGTAAGTGAATCTAGTCATACTCAATGCTCATTGAAATAGAAGCTATGAATGACAATGCTAGACTGAAAGCAGTTGGTAATAGGATTGTGTACTGAAACATAGGACATTTCTGCAGTATGTAATATCATATTCCATGTGCTCTAGTCTATTGATGCAGTTGCTCTTTGATTGCCTAGACCATCTTCAAATGCTATGCAACACCTCAGCTGTGGTATTGGTCCCATTACGAGTGTGTCTTGGAATTCAACGGGTCGATTACTTGCTGCTGCATCCCCTGCACACACAACAATAATGGTGAATAAATATTTTAACTCTTTTGTGTTTTCGTATGTGTTATAAATCGCTCTCGTAGGTTTGGGCTGTAGAGTCTGAGCGTTCGGTGCCTCTGCACAGATTTGGTGGTGGTGGAATTCCCTTCTTGTTGTGGTCACCAGATGGTTCTCATGTTGTCTCATCTTCAACTTCCAAGTTCTTCAGAGTTTGGGAAACACAGATGTGGACGTGTGAAAAATACTCAAATATGTCAGATAGACTCCAGGTTGCTGGCTTTATTGTTTGCTATAGAAATTTTGATTTCTACTCGTGTGCTTGATAGTCGGCTTGTTGGAGTCCAAGCGGACAAATTTTAGTGTTTGCTGTTCGTGGCGAGTCGTGTCTTTATTCTCTATGGTTTACTTCTTCCTCTGGAGATTCGTCGACTTCGAGGCCATCAGTTGGAAATCAAGTCTGTGTAAAGTGTGTGGATCTCAGTCCATACACGTTTAGTACTCAACGTGGTGATGTCACGTAATCATCAACATACTACATCAACCAACGATCTGGTTGGTGATTGCTGTGCTTGTAGGGTTGGTGGACACGTCCAGTCTTTGGCTTGGGATTCTCGAGGAGAGCGCCTTGCCATTCTGTGCACTCGTAAATTTAACTCATCGAGGATGTTACATAATGTCACTCATATTGTGTATGTGTAGCCAACAGTCCAGGAGCCGAACTGATTATCATTTGTCGAACAAGAGAAACTCCTACAGTAGAAATTATTCCAAGGTATGTGACTGTACCAATTGTCAATTTGTTCTCACCCGATGCAATAACTCTATCTAGTGGCTTCATACGAGGTCCTAACAGTTCTGGTCTGCCACATTGCATCTCATTTCAGAGTAACTTTGAGCATGGTGCTCTACTTAGTGTGGTGAGTTATGAATTGCAAACATTCAAAAGCATCTGCAGTTTTTATTCTTCATTATCTGTAGGGCTGGTCCAACAGGCAAGTAACGTTTGTGCCTCTATACTTTGAATCACACCAAGAGTTTGGAACACCAACTCAGTCTGGCTTAACACCTCACTCTAGCAAAATGAAGAGTACTTCTACTGTAACATTTCGATCCCCTCTCTTTTCGCCATCGTCTTAATATTAGGATTACATACCTTTAATTCTTGTTCGGTGGTGTGTCTGATAATAAAATGGACTTCTTACTACAGTATATTTGATGTCCTGGCATACTAATGTCAGACATCTGTATGACGAATGGAATAGAGCTATACATGTACACGTGTACATAAAATGTATCTGTCCATTAGAGAGGTAGAATACAATGATGAGATTTCTAGTAGTCTTGGCCATTCTGTCGATGCTTCTATGGAATGCTAGGATGTGTAACTGCACTCAAGGATACGAATACCAGATATCCTTTACCAGATTTAATTTTGACTACCAACATTCTGTATGATTTACAACACTAATTAACACTAGTATGGATTATTCAATGAGAGCATATGTAAACAAAAACATAGTTGTGTCAACCATGTTTGAACCCCTATAATAAATCCAATGACAACTCAAAACTTTCACTTCAAACAGCAGATATGCATACAAAAAAAACTTAAAACTTCCTATGAGATATGTTGAAACTTGTAGTGCATGGCTTTACTCAGATACAACTATAATTTCAAACCCCAATGATAGCACACTTGGCCACCACTAATCTTTCGGTTTAATTAAATGGCAGGACAGTGCACTGACAGTCTGTACACTCAGTTGAACCTCAAGATGTCATATTACACATAATGCAGTAGATAAATAATGAATTAACACTGATAACCTTATGTGCAGTTTTGTTGTACTGTACACATACTACAGGTACCGTATAATTGCAGCATTCACTAAATATCATTTTTTGTCTACATGATATTTTCAGCCAGGATATGGGCCAAGCATTGTTAAATACACAATGCACTGTGATGCCCTACAGTAGTAAGTAGTACAGAGCAGTATTGTTATAATGAAGGGCATGGGGAGGCTCATAGAAGCTACACATGTGATGCTCATTTAGAAATAAAATATTACACAAGCCACTGTAGAGTAAGCAAAATAATTTTAACAAATTAGGCCAAAAACTGGGGGGCTTACGCCTACCCTAGCCAATCCTATGTAAAGCCCCCTTGGTTCTAATGACAGAATTCCCATCATGCAAAAAATGTATCACAGCTCACATGCAATTGATGCACATAGCTTTCACAGCAGCATGTACAAATTCTCATAAATTCACCACCAAATGAAGTTTCACTGATTTTATTCATCATATCAGGAGCCCAGTAGCTACGTGCACTAGTCACATTATAATACATCTAGAACCGCAACTTCTGAAAAAACCACCTGTTTTTTCCCGTCTTGTATCTACAGAAACGAGAGACTCAGGTTTATGCTCATCAAACATAGCCACAGCAAGTGCCATAACTGACCTTTCCTCAAACTTGGCCTTCACCTCTCTCACTGCTTTCCGCTTCTTGGAAGGTTCCGAAAAGACATCTTTGTTTACAACAGTCTTGTCTACACTTACGTCTACCGAATACCTACAGTCACAGCAACGCATTCACATACAAGTTCGGTCAACATATGTACGACTGTCCGACCGAGTGGGCATGAGATGGTTGTAGTTAAAAACCTTCACGAACGGTTTTATTCTTGACCTCTTTGCCAAACGTTTCGTTCCCATTCGTCTTGTCACTTTGAGTGGATACCGGGCGATGCCGGCGACTAGAGCGTGCCCGTACTGTCGTCGGCTGTCTCCGTCGTCGTGGTTCTTCACTATGACGGCCTTCTTTCCTGCGTATCGACCATTTAGAACGAGGACGACTCTACCGGCCTTAAGAAACTTCCCCATCTAATACAAAAACGGCACGTAAAGACACAAGCAACAAGCGATTAGCCGAGAACCAGCAGATTACAAAGTACCTCGGACTCGCCAGTCTAGAGTTTTTGCGCATGCGCCACATTACACTGATACAGGCGATGACTGACAACAGCGTACTGACGAGTTTGAAGATTCTCACAGTTGGAAACAGTGGAACTGGAAAGTCAAGGTCTGAAAATAAACGACGAAAACATATGGGTTCTCACTGGGTCACACAGTAATTTACCCAGTGAAGCGTTTCATTCCTTTTTACAAACACAACTTTTTGTTAATTACTTAGTCTCATCCTAAGATTTACGGATGACAAGTTCGACCCTGATATTGCGGCTACCATTGGTGAGATGGAATGACGATAATCGAGCTGCTTGACGTTGTCCTGTGAATTGTGTGGGTTTTATGTCATTTGTGCCGTGCAGGGGTCGACTTCAAGACTAAACATTTGACTGTTCATGGCAACAAGGCGAAACTGGCCTTATGGGTATGTGTAATAACGTACTGTTGTTTGTGTGACTTGACTTGACATGCTGCGTTGTTGTCATGCGTCAGGACACCGCAGGACAAGAACGTTTCCGGACGCTAACGCCTGCTTACTACAGAGGAGCTCATGGAGTTATATTAGGTACATTCATTAGTTTTGTCTATTGACTCGATGTTCGAAATTTTACGGCAGACACTGTCGCCATATTGTGGCAATCTTACAAAATTTTCAGTCGTCAAGGACTTTTACTTTAATATCAAATAGTGATACTGATTGTTCCGGCAAGTAAACGAAATTCCATGACTTCAGAGGTGACACTCTCAGTCAATTTTGCTATGCAACTCTACAGCATAAAACAAATATTTATTGGGTCCACCATAACTTGAGTGACTTTAGTCATCAGGATGGCAACCTCATTGGTATAAGTGGTCATCACATGAACTCAGTCGTCAAATGACTACTTGCCGACCACTTTTCGAACACTGACTGGTTGTGGAGTACTGTGTGTACAACGAAACATATATGCCCAAGATAAGTTATTAATAGATGTTACTAAGGCAGAGAGGTATAACATACAGAGAAATAGGTAAATAGAGAGAGGGGATATATTTAATTAGTACTTCATTTAGATACAGACAGACTAAAGGTTGTTGTATTTATTGGTTTTGTTAATTAAGGGGTCATCCATAATTATCGACATTTTCTCAAGCATACAAAGCGTATGCTAGGGGGAGGGAGTAATAGTAGTTGTACGCTTTTGTGGTGGAGTCCAAAATGTTGATGATTTCTTTTGGTCAAGAAGTAGATAGGAAGTGATAGTGAAGTAAGGACATCGCATTTATGCATACGTGCATTGGATCTATGTTTATACGTAACTATCCGTCGCTTATAGTGTGCACTAACTATTTGTCGCACATGTTTGAAATGTACATGGTGTAGGATGGTAGGTACTCTGCCATAGGTACGTACGTACTAACAGACCTGTCTGGGAGACTTTGCACTGTTCATAAAATGCTGGCGAACAGGTACTAGCAGTTTGTAAACGCTTTTGTCTTTGCCAGCCCATTTTGGACATTGTCTCATGAGGAAGCTTTGCAGAAAGTGCAACGACAATGGAAGACTACTGACCAGAATGACAAAATGTGCATATCAATCTTCGAAAAGGCTTCTAATTGTTTAATTATTGTAATACCATGGCACATTAGAAATAGCTTCACATGACCAACAGTTTTATGTACGCTTAGCAGAGAGAGAGAGAGAGAGGAGGGGGGAGGTATGCTGAAAAGAGTACACTTTGCACGCTTGAGAAAATGTCGACAATTATGGATGACCCCTAAATTAACTCTGGATACAATTTTGTCTTTTGCTAAAGGTTTCAAAGATTGCTTGCTCTATTCTAATGCTAGACATTTTTGTTCGTGCAATGTACTTGTGCATGTGACAACATAACATTTATTCAATTGAGTACATGGTTTGGCAGTGATATGGAAGGCACAAGATGACGATAGCTTTGATGTCTATCATCATCTCTAATCATGTTACAAAGTTGAATCTACCTTGCTTAACTTCTTGCCGACAGCATTATCTTCCCATCTTATTTACTTGAACAAACCTAGAACAACTTAGCTTTTGTACAGACTTTATTGTTTTGTATTCATGGGTGTCATATGAAAAGTTTTATTTACAGTAACCTTTCAATATGCAGGAACACTGGAACTGGTCCAGCCATGGCCGGACCACTTTTTTTTAAACTGAACTTTCACTAGTCGCCTATGGCATACACTTTTCGGTTGAGGATAGCTGATTCAATAGGTAAAAATATATGTGAGCAGTTTGAATATTTCACGGTCGAGATCTTCTTGTCGCAAGTGTCTAGGTTTGATGATTATAATGGCATCGTCATACAATTCAGATGGTTCTAAGCTAAAATTGATTTTGGTGATGTCTGCTACAAAAGCTGGTAGTAAAAGAGCATTCAGTGCCATGAGATAAGTCAGGTGCTACTTGTAATCAACTACCACAAAGGATTGAGGCTCTATTTTGTGATAGTTTTACACATTTACAAGGGTAAGACTGCAGTTGCTACAAGTTTTTGTAGGAGCTAATGAGTGTTCTCGCCAGGATTTTGTCTCAACCAGCAATGCTAATTAACTTATGACATCATATACATAAAATATGATGTCACTTCTGATTTGCTAACTTTAAGGTAGGATGTATGCATCCGTAAACAGTTCCTGTCATGCGTACTTACTGTATTTACTACAACCAAAACGTCACTGTTACGATTTGCAGCTTGTTAGATGGTTTAAACATGGGCATCTTTCCTAACACCATTTCAACTGTGATACTGCAGCACAGGTGTGCACATGCCAAGCCAATGACGACGAGCAGAGGATGACACAAAATGCGTGACGCATGCCACTAAGATAGAGCTTTATGTCTGTGACAGATAAGCCGGATATGGCATGTGCGGGTTGTGCTTACGAACCCTACGAATATATTTTGATACCCAGACCCTTACCGAACGTGACATAGAAAATTTGAATGTTTGGTGTGCATTTCCACCTACTGCTAAGACGTTTGTTTATGGACCACGCCTAGGCCACTCCCAACCAGCAGTTTTGGCCACTTTTTGTTCCTCAACCAGCATAATGCCAGAAAGGCTGGTACAACTGGCGAGAACACTGCTAATGAAGAATGGTTGAGGCCATTTGGCAAGTTCAGATTTTTATGATCTTACAAAGAGCTGACATGAGTGTATGCTAATTTATATGCAATGACCACCCTTACTTAATTAACACCCGCTAAGCCAGACCAGTTCCACCACCCTTACTATGAATTAATATCCAGTAAATACTTTTATTACCAATACATTTTAGCTAAATGTTTTGCTAGAGTTTTTATCTGAATTATTGCAACCTTTTAATGCACATGTTTGACTACCAAGTACTGTAGACCATGAAATTTTCAATGGCATACAAATTTGGTTTTGTACCTCCTGAAAATTCCGCTTTGGTAGCAATTTGTTTTTGGTGAAACTCCTCAGAAGCTTGAGATTCCTGGCTGGAAGCACAGTGCACTAGAACTACATTTACATGTTTGTGCAACACAAGAGTAGGTGTGCACTATGTAGTTAGATAATAATTGCAATAATTTGTCATGTTCATGGACATGTCTGTTTGCTCCTAGAGGTTTGACAACTTCCATAAACTTAGGTCGAGATTTGATTTAGGTAAATCACCATCAAAAATTTCTTGGCTTACAGTCAAATGTTAGATTTGACAAGATGTTTGTCTGGATACTTCTGGACCCTTGTCAAAGTTGCATTGTTATGTTCTAGTTTAGTTTAAGTTAAAGCATTGGCTATGTCTAATTGCTGTTTTGCTGCTTTCCGTTTGTACAGTATATGACTGTAGCAGTAGGGATACATTTGAGAACTTAAGTGTGTGGCTGAATGAGTTAGACACATATGCAACGAAGAAAAATATTGTGAAAATGCTGATTGGCAACAAGATTGACAAAGTATGGAGAATCGACTTGAGTTGATTGTGTTTGAAAGTATGTGCTGTGGTGGTTTCAGCCAAACAGAGTGATCACCAGAGCAGAAGGCGAGAGATTTGCTAGAAAGCACGCAATGTTGTTTGTAGAAGCAAGGTATAGTTGGTCGCGATGGAGTGTCAAATTATGTTTTTGAGTCACTATGTTACTGTGCAGTGCGAAAACATGTGAAGGAGTGGAGTTGGCATTTGAAGAGCTTGTAGAAAAGGTCAGTCGGTGCTCTTTGTGTGGTAGGAAAAGATTGAATGTGTTCAATTATTTTGTGTCTTTGTGAAAGTGGACTACAGTACCGGCAATAAGTAAGCTGACAGCGATACGATACGATACGATACGATACGATACGATACGCATACGATAAAAATGTTAGGTTACTTATTGCCGGTACTGTATGTGTAGTCTCTGGTTTGTTGATGATGCTCATGCAAACAATCAAAGCAGTTGTAGGTGTTTAGGATAGGAGTTACAGAATAAGCATGCTGTGAGAATGTGTCATGCTGCTAAAATGCGATATCCCTACGTTGGCGGCAGAACAACTTGCAAGTTGGAGGCAGAGCACGAAAGGATCCATGAGTACATGGAGTATTATTTTTTGGGTTTCTTCATTGCCGTACTGTTTGCTTATAAACAAAAGGTTTGTAATCAGAGTTAAAGGGGAACTTGCACACCAAACAAGTCGCTAGCCAAAGTGACTTCTTCGTAAAGGAGAAATCGCGTTTCGAATGCTCCCAGACGAAGAAGGTGTGCAAGGCATGACGTCACTGGAGGTTGACCTGGATCGTTTTGTATTGGAAAAATCTTGATTAGTGCAATGCGAATGTCTACATCAAGTCGCTTGATTGGACTGTGAAGTAGGTGTAGCTTTGTAGCGATGAGAGGAAAACGCTGGAGGCATTCCTTATGACTTCTCATGCGCATAGGTCTGGAACCTCGAGGTTACATCGCATCAACTTCCGCTTTGACGTGTACTGCTGTAAAAAGACTGGAACGGGTAGGAAACTACAACACTATTACATCTGTCCTAACCCTAACCCGCCCACTAACCCTGCTTTGAAGTCTCTCAAAGCAGTCCAACTGAAAATGATCTACCCTTACTCTGGAATGTGGTTCGACTCCCTCCTGTTTAGCAACAAACGCAGAATCCACTCTCAACCGTGCTCGATCGATTTTAAATCTAAACAGACGTCTTCCCGGCATGTTTACGACAAACTTTACAAGTCAACAGCATACTAATGAACCTTAGATGTCTCAAATTGGAGTTAAGAAACTAATGAACCTTAGATATCTCAAGTGGGAGGTAAGAAACTTCAGATCGACTAGGAGAGTCGTAAACTAAGAGAAAACGGCAAAGCGGAAGTTGATGAAGTGTTTCCTCGGAGTTCCAGACCTACGCGCATGAGGAGTCATAACGAATGCCTCCAGCGTTTTGCTCTTATCACTACGAAACTACACCTACCTCACAGTGAAGGTACAAGTGTTGTCTCCAATCAGGCGATTTGATGTAGAAAGTCACGTCTCGTTATTCAAGATCTTTCCAATAGAAAACGATCCAAGTCAACCTCCAGTGACGTCATACCTTGCTGTCATTGTTGTCTGGGAGCATTCGAAATGTAATTTCTCCTTTACAGAGTTGCTTTGGCTGGCGACTAGGGTACCGTTAAACTTCTCGAAGACAAGGCTATTTTTCAAAAGCAACCTGTTTTTGCGTGTGAGTTCCCCTGTAAGGACAGTTACCCCCTCATCTTTCAGCTAATGATAATGCTAACATGACAGATTAGCTAAACAGATTAGCTGAGTAGCTGCACAGTAGCAGCGAATTGAGTGTTCCAGCTAGGATTTGAATTAGGCCAGGGAAGGGGTTGCCAAGGACCGCTCTGTCATACGAATACTGAGTCATACGAATTGTTTTTGCCCACTATGTTTTAATCACCTTTGGCATTGGCATCAAACTCACAAGCAGGCAGAATCTGTGCTACTGTACTACTGTGATACGTCAGTTGTCAGTTAATGGATCTCTTATTCTCGACACAATTTGCCAAACATCGTAGTTGTGTGTCATTTTTCGTCTTTTTCCGTGCTAATGAACAGCCAAGGCCTTCCAGTCGATGTTTTTCTACGCCTGTCTAGATCATGTCTCTTATCGTCAGGGCTGGAATCTGAATTGTGCATGGCAGTCTGTGGTGTGGTTGATCTATGAGAGATGGATCCCAGTTTCTGGCAAATTAGTGCAGAAACACCAACATACCTTAAGTATGCTACTAGCAATGTGGTGCTCTTACCTGTTTTGCCTACTCTTACTGTTGTCTCTTACTCGATGGCATGGTATGACTTCTGAATGCATGCATATGAGTAGCCTTGTTTGTGCTGGTCACATCTCTCTACTTTAGCCCCTGAAGGTCCAGTATCACATCTATATAAAACATAATATGCGACAGTTTGTACTGCATAACGAACACTCCAGAATACGTAGTCACTGGCTCGATGTGCAGCCTTCATAGCATTGATTCTCATTGTAGCTATGCCTAGATAT
The DNA here is from genome assembly GCF_963422355.1 of Corticium candelabrum. Classification (NCBI taxonomy): domain Eukaryota; kingdom Metazoa; phylum Porifera; class Homoscleromorpha; order Homosclerophorida; family Plakinidae; genus Corticium; species Corticium candelabrum. The sequence continues at coordinate 1,840,255 of NC_085101.1, read as the reverse complement.
ATTTGAGCAGGGCACTGGAAGATCCCCAGCGTTTAGGCAGGGCACAGGGAGGGTGAGGCTGGGTGCCGTGCTCGCTGAAGTAACCTAACTGGAATTCTGCAATTATAAGTCATTATTTGGCACGACAAGACTTGCAAGCTGCCTTGTACGAGAGTATTCATTCTTTATAGCAGGCGAACTTCATGCTCACTCAGCCAATCTCTGTCACTGTGTAGAGTTATGCTCTCATCGCATTGAGCGTATGCAACATGGGACAAGTACTTATGAAATTGATAATGGCTGATTATATAGTGTAAACTGCAACATTACCTCTTAATGAATTAGAGCATGCAGGTATATTTCTAAACACACATAGCAAAGATATACAGTGTATTCTTACACTTTAAAGGGGAAGTCCAACAAGAATGAACTTAACTTGTATGAGTAGATCTTACAAAGACAAATCGATCGGTATAAGTTACTCCGTTATCTTCGCTTTTGTATACGAGAATGAGCAATGTTTCTGTGATGTGCAACGCCCATGTGCCTGCTCCGCGCTTCCTGATCGATTAAGCTCCGCCCACTGGAAACGAATCAATGCGTTTACGGATGACTGCTACGGATATATTGAGAATGACGAATGTGAATGCGAAGACATTATGAAGATCTGCCTTCTTGCCGTCAGTGGTTCCTCTCTAAAGTAAAATGGTGTCGGTAGAGCTGTTTCCCCGCCAGACTTGCAAGCAGAATTCCTCAATACCACGGCTTACCTAGAGAACGCGCTTGTGCTTGAATATTTGTTTATCCTTGTTCTTTTAATATCTAAAGAGAAACGTTCAGCGTGCCGTCTGGCGTCTGCTACAGAAACGTTCCTATTTTCACATCCGGTCTGCTCACTTTCTTTTGCCGCTGATTGGTAGAAGGTTACAATCCCGGATATGAAAATAGGCTTATCCTCTGTAGGTCACGCCAAACAGTGCGCTGTACATTTCTCTTCGGATATTAAAAGAGCAAGGATAAACAAATACTCAAGCACAAGCGCGTTCTCTAGGTAAGCCGTGGTATTGAGGAATTCTGCTTCAAAGTCTGGCGGGAAAACAGCTCTACCGACACCATTTTACTTTAGAGAGGAACCACTGACGGCAAGAAGGCAGATCTTTATAGTATCTTCGCATTCACATTTGTCATTCTCGATATATCCTTAGCAGTCATCCGTAAACGCATTGATTCATTTGCAGTGGGCGGAGCTTAATCCACCAGGAAGCGCGAAGCAGGCGCGTGGGCGTTGCACATCACAGAAACACCGCTCGTTCTCGTTTACAAAAGCAAAGATAACGGAGTAACTTATACCGATCGATATGTCTTTGTAAGATGTACTCATACAAGTTAAGTTCATTTTTGTTGGACTTCCCCTTTAATAGTTTCAAGAAACGTAGGATGTATTAATCAATTAATGGAGAATGGGTTGAGGGCAATGCCATGCAGTAGCCTCGAACTTCCAGACCAGAGAGCACGAACTCTAGTCTGGACCAAAACAATACTAAAATGATTTCGGACGTACTCTCAAAGCGATGCTAAATGGTAGTCTAACAGCATAGGATCGTATTACCCGGATCAATAATGAGATGGAAAGATACCGTGCTTTTGCATGACACAAACATATCATTTGTAAATGTCATGAGATCTCACAAACGAGGAGAAGAGATGTCTGCCGTGTTTACGGCAATATCTTGGTGGACGGCATGAAACGATGACTCTTTGATTCTTTGGCAGAACGCTTGACTGGTGAGATTCGCTCGACCAGTTGTTCAAAGGTGATGGATGGTCTAGTGACGCTGCTGTGCATGTCCTGTCACCGCAAGCTTGAAAAGATCAAACAACTGGAGCTGAAACAAAAACTAAGACACGTGCGCATGTCAGAGTCTCTATTCACGGCTCTTGCATGCACTTAGTGCCTCTGGCGTGCATTTAGCCGCCAGGAGGATTTCACAGGGGCATAATCAGCGTTAGTGCACTTAGCATAACCAATTTCTGCTAAACCAATCACAATTTAGAGCCAACATTCTGGATCTAAGATGCTGATTGGCTTAATTAAAAGGCTATTTCCACAATCATTTTAGTACCGTTCTGTCCAGACTAGAGTTACCACGCTTCGCGCGCTCTCTGGTCTGGAAGTTCGTAGGCTAGCCATGCAGTTGATGCTTTCTTGTTATTCCTTGTTTACAGTAGCAGCTTGGTGCCACACACTAGAATTTCAGATCATGGAAACAAATTTCCTCTGCTGTCACAACTGTTCATGGCAATTTTCAGTTTTATGTGTATTTTAGATTATTGAAACACCGGAATTGTGGGAAAAAGTGGGCAGTGGTGGATCATCAACTTCAGTCAGTCTAACTGTGGCGGCAACATCATCTGTCCAAGGCTGCACTAGCTATTGCAATTTGTTATGAACAGATGTCTCCAGGTTGGTGTGTGTATCGTCTTCAACTAGCGTAGGGCATAGCTTGTGTACAATCAACTTAAAATCATGAGAGTTCTGTAAATCTTGTATTAACTGCCATGGTATTGATATGAGTATATTTTTACGTACATGGTGTACAGACTGTGTGGAGTAAAGTCTCTTCACTTATGTATCCAGTTAGAGTGTGTACAGTATGCGATCAATTATCTAACTGTTGGTAACTTGTTTATGAGGAATTCAATAGTCTAGGAACACCTTTTAAGAATTTAGGATCATATTATAATTTGCTATACTCATTTAATTAAGGGTAGTCTTAGATTCAAAGTTTGAACACAAGAGGCAGGTGTTTATGTTTGTGTAGCAGCGAGACTTCAAGGGATTGCATTGTAGTGTGATTTTCATATGTACTGGAAGCCTGTTAAAATGTGTGTGGGCTCAACCCAAGATTGTATCTCTGGATCAGGCCCTGTTTAGTGTTACACGTACACATTCGACCATCCTTATCCCTGGATAGTAAGTCATAGAGATACACAGGTTTGGCGTGAAGCAACCAAATCAGAATCAGAATTATGGTTATCAGTGGTATCTTTATTTGTCTGCAAGCCTCCAGGAAATTCCATAGTTTCTACCCTATTCCCTAACCACACTGTACAAAGGTGCATAGTACCAAATGTTCCTTCCTTTGATTACAAATATCCTCTTTCATTGTGTGAAGGTACAAACAATCAATATAACTATTCAGAAGATCTATCTGTATGTTCATCCAAATTTACAATTTTATAGCATTTGAGTTGAATTCTGGCATATATAGTTGTTGTACAATATAAGAGCTGAACTAAACTGGTGGTATATTTGTAAGCGATTTTGAGTTTTGTCAATAACATTCCAAAATAAAAGTTATTCACAGTGTATTCGGCTAATTATTTATAAGACCACTTTGGCATATCTGTGTCAGTAACCAAGAAGCAAATTTCAGACATCAGAAAAGTCTCAGCTTCATTTTGTCATCACTTGGTCGAAAAAATGAGAAAGCAGATGATGGGATATCGCTAGTATATCACTGTGCACAACAATTCGAACTAAAAATTGGTATTCCTGATATTCATTGTTAATATAAAACAAACTAGGTAAAAAGACAAAAGCGGCATAATTTGTTAGCTTTAATATTAATTGCCAGTTCAAAAGTAGTGGGCATTTGCATTCCTATTGGCCTTTCTGCTTTCTGCGACGTTGCTTTTGTAGCTCCTTTGCTTTTGCAAAGTGTGCTTCAGCTTCTGCCTCCTTTCCGAGGTCAGAGAGCACTGCTCCAAGTTCACCATGAGCTTCAGCATCATTTGGTGACAGATTCACAACCTTCTGTAGTATAGTAGCCTAGGCAAGGAACATTGCAGCAATTCTATCCAAGTGAATCAATCAAACAAATGATTCAATTTGTTCGACAGTCATTCTAGGTCTGTCTGTCTGTCTGTCTGTCTGTCTAGTACATAAGTATAAAAACTTTTTCGAAAATGAGAGATTTAGAGTTACTGTACAAAAGAATAGAAACAAGACCTTGTAGAATTCACTCATAGACTGAGCAACAAGTCATCCCTACATTACACCATTTTGTAAACACTGTGTTTTATACCTAAAATGGAGCAATGTAGGGATGATGTATTCTTCAGTCTGTATGAGTGAATTCACGAAGATGTCACAGCACACCCTACATGGTCTTGCTTCTATTCTTTTATGTAGGGCAACCTTAAGTCCGTCTTATGTTGCAAATGTTTTTATATTTGTTTGCATTCTTTTTTTGAAATTCTCTAAGAAAGTAAAGAAATATATTGAAAGCATGAGATTGACCTCAGTTCAATATACTTATACAAGAGCTACCACGTTGTTAAAGTACATGATAGTCATGTATTCAGACTACACCTGGATTCAGACAGATTCCATTGTGAGCGTAGATATGTGCAGTAGGTAATGGTGTACGCGATAAAATGTGACACTGAAGGTAGAAATCGACACACTTTCCATGTAGAGCTCGGTGCAGGAACCGTGTAGGTTGGGTTCGGTGCAAATGTAATCAGAATTTAGAGAGAAACACAAGCGGTAGAAGAGCAGCTTCAATCGGCAAAAAGTCTTCAATCACTGGAAGCGTTTAGAGGGCGACGACACGTACATGACACATTTGAGTAGTCATGGACCTGCTCCATTGCAAGCACCGAATTTTGGTGTAAAAATTAGCTTTGTATCACAGACGGTTACCCAATCTTACAGAAGAACTGAACATGTAATTCAACCCTACATATGCTACTGTGTTGGTGATAAGAACTTCTGAAGGTTAGTGTTTGTCGTGCAAATGCAAATCCATTAGTTTTTAAGCATATTTTCAAAGTTGGACTGGTTTTAGTATAAGTTCAAGTGTAACTAGTATAAAATTGTAGAAAATAAAGCACTCTGTCTGTCTGTCTGTTGTCTGTTCGACTGTGTACTGGTGTGTCTATCTGCATATCTCTGTTTCTGGGTGCTTGTCTGCCTGGCTGTCTATTGTATGTGTACATGCCTGTGATGGCTGTCTACTTCGCATGCTCAATTGGCCAGCCAATGTCAGTCGCCTTTTTACCCTTTGGCAATTGTTTATGTAGGGACTTACATCTTACATACCAGCCTGCCTATTCTTCTCTTCTGTTCATGCTTATCTGTTTGTCACTTAACGGTGCCAATTGATCTATTAAGTAAATTACTAGACACACACACACACACACACACACACACACACACACACACACACACACACACACACGCACACCACACACACCAGCCTACCGCTTCGGAAGTTTTGCCTAGTTCTGCATACATGGCTCCCAAGTTAAAAAATGCATCCACATCCTTAGGAGCCATTTCTACCACGACTCTGTACACAGTCACATTAGCATCTAGTAACATGAATCAATTCAAAACCATTTATACTCAAGATGCTTCACAGCCAATTGCAGCTTGTTTTGCTCCTGTAGTATGTTGGACATGATGAAATTGCTATCCACGTGCTTTGGATGCAGCTTCAAAGCTCTAAAGTAGAAACAAAGTGAAGACAGTGACACAAACCTGAAATGCCAAATTATAACTTCTGGAACCAGTGGAGAGCCTCATGTTTTCTTTGTAGCCTCATAAGAACATCTGCTCCATAAACTAAACTCATGCTGTGATTTTGCTACAGGGAACAACGTACACAAAAGGTTTAAAGACAGAGCTTATCCAAGTGTTTAAACTGTAGATGAAAACATGTACAAATAGAAGAAAGAGTGCACAGTAAGATTGAGTCGTTAAAGTCTACGGCCAAGAAAGCAAGTGCAGAGTGACAGATTTGACTCACAATGTCATTATTAGTTTTTTTCTAACAGTGACAGTGATTATACATTGTGGTGTTTACTATAAACCAAGTACTGTGAGTTTCGGTGGCGTAAAAAATTCGTTACGTCCTCAAAATTCCATTTTGGTAGCAATCCATTTTCGGTGAAACTCCTTGGAAGCTCAAGACTCCTGGCTGGATGCACAGGATGCTAGAACTACATTATGCAGTGTGCAACACAATAGTAGGTGTGCATTACGTAGTTAGATAATAATTGCAATAATTTACCATGTTTATGTTGGCTCCTAGAGGTTTGACAACTTTCACAAGAATTTAGGTAGAGATTTAATTTAGTTGTACTTCATACTAAAAAAATAGTACAGTAGGCCATACTGAATGATACTCAAGTTACAGGATAGTACATACAGTACCACTGTTTGCTTGAGCCATAGCCACACTTGGAGGTTTGATACCTGTCTTATTAAAAGTCAAAGGTATACCTTACACTGCTCTGCCTCTTGGACACCTTATGATTAGACAAGACCTTGTGCAATATAGGGTCTCTATATACAGGCTTACTGTGCTATCAAACCTTTGGTCTGCAATTGAACTATTTTATGTTTTTCGTTCATAATTCTAGTTTGCTAGGTAGTCGCAGATATTCCACACAATATCTGGGCTGAGGTTATTCTACACAATATCAAAGAAGAAGACCGATACACAGACAGATCAATGCTACACAATTTGGAATTACAATTGAGTGACAGTAGATGGACATCATTCGTGGCTGTTGCCTCAAAACCACACACATTACTGTATACTGGTACACTATTTGTATCAAACTGGATGTGGTGTTTGAGAACAGACTTTCACTAGGATGTGCCTTAATCATAAATATCACTCCATGAATTTCCGAAGAAACTGCGGTACAAAACTGTAGACACCTCATTTCAGTCTTAGATAACACATTTTTTTCATAGCCAAGACAATGAAAACTGTAGTGTTGGTCGAAAACTGTAGTGTTAGTCATTCCTAATCAAAGAGTCAATCAATAGAAACCATTAACTTAGACTTAAAATTTGCATGGACCAAACATTGTCAAACAGACAAGGACTTCGACTTAACAACAGCCTTGACGACATCAAGGAAAATGATACTGTCATCAATACTTTACCTGAATTTCAATGGCCTCTTGGTAGAGCTTGAGAGCCTTTTTAAACTGCTTGGATGACACATACCGATCAGCCTCTTGCATTTTCTAATACAGTAGTAATATCAGTGTACATCTACGCTACTACTGCAATAATTCTGCACAATTATTTATGACCCTTACTGCTGTCGCTTGACGTGTTTCTGGCGAGTGAATGTATTCACGGCAGCTGTGACTGCTGTCACACAAGACACAGTCCTGTAGAATACCAATTCATCATTATTTAATAGAAACATAGATATTGTTCAAAACTTTTTTAATTACGGGGTCATATTGAGGAAGTAACTGTGTCTGATGAAACCACTTCTGATAAACAGTTTTCAAGCCACTTTTCAACACAGCAGCTGGAAAGCAAAAAAATTGGAGACAAAAAAACAAGTTGAAAAAGTAAATTGTTTAGGTAAACAAAACCAGCACATAAAATGTCCACATGAAACAGTCACATATATAAATATACACAACAGACAGATAAGAAATAAAGTGAGACCAGAAATAAATTGAAATACTCATAAACACATACTTCCACACAAATAAATACACACACGTGCGCGCGCGCGTGCACACACACACACACACACCACGTAAGTAAACAGGCACGCATGCTGGCACTGACTCATGCAAGCACAACTGCATGCACCACCCATCTATCTGCCTGCCTGCTGCCCACCCACCAACTTGTTCTGCCTCCCTGCCTCCCTCCCGTCTATCCGGGCACCCAACCACTTGCCCCTGTTCATATGTGTGTGCACAACATGCCTGCTCACAAACAACAGACAACACTCATCATTTAACAGGATTGCATCATACATGCATGAAGCGTTCTCTTGTTACAGCTCCCATCATTGTCAAGGCTTTACAAAAACAGTAACAATGAATCAAAGAAGTTTCTATACATAGCACTATCAAACCTTTTCCATATAATTGCCTTTCCTCGTTTCGGGACAATGGAAATATTCAAAGCAGGAAAAACAGTTTCACCACCCTGATACAAAAGGTACTATCAACACTAAACATACACTCCACACATACATTTATAGTCATGTTTTGTTTGTCGGATTACCTCCTTCACATCATTGAGATAGATCAGAATAGTTCCCATTCGATCATTAAATTCCCTGTGGCAGTCAGTGTGGGTATGATACTATATACAATATAAACATAAATGCTGTAGCTAGTGGCAATACAAAATTTTGCAAATTACAAAACTAAGCTACATAATGTAATTAATCAAATCATAAAATGCTGGAATTGATTGTAGCAGTAATAAAACTCTAGCCATACAATCAACACCTGAAATCAACAGTTATAGCTCTGGTGCACCTGTGAGTTACTCTAAGGACAGGAGAATAATCATGAGTTCTCAAATAGTATAAACTATGCTAAGTGAAAATTGAGCTGAGATAGATTGAAAATAAATGAAAATACAATAAACAATTTTCATATTTTGATTAATTGTTAACAACAAACAAGAATGAGGAAACAAAATTATGTACAACACTAATTGAATTATTACTATACTTTCTTTCAGCAAATCATGTAACAGTTTCAACCGCAAAGCAGTAAGCACAAAAGACCTGTTGCCAAATACATGTATTTTAAGTGATATCTAAGTCTAATAGTGCCCCATGTTCAAATTATGACTCTATAATAAAGTTATAATGCCCTATAGGGTAGAATTTAATCCCAGTAATGCCCAATGCCATGCACCAGAGCAGTGAAAGCAAAGCAGCCAGGATACATCATAAGACTAACATTAATATTAGATTAGTTTGTTCGATGTTGTTTGAGTAGTCTGATGAACAACATGCTAGGTTCTGTGCTAAAGAAACAATAATGACCCATGCCCTACAGTATGTTTCAAAACAATAAAATATAATCAATAATAAGTGCCCCATGACACTATTTACAGAAATATGGTAGAGTACCATCTGAGTAGTGATCCACTGACTTTGTAAACAAAAGAGCAACTCTATCTCACTCAATGAAACTGTTTAATTAATTACTTTTAAAGCAATCTAAGACTACAGTAAACAGAAAGTAGCTCGATCAACTCATTTCCATATAATATAGATTAATTTTGTAAACAAATGTGACAACTCAGACATAATGATGGTGAATACAGTCTCACATCACAACTAATTTACCTCCTTTACTTTATCCAGTCAGGATTCCATGCTAAAATGTCATCAAATAACTATTTACAATAATAACAATAGTAGATAAGTACAGCATGCTCTTTGCCACAGATTGAAAGTCTGATAGCACATTGTAGTAAGTATATACACTCCTTAGAGGCAAGTTAGCAGCAAGTATGCCACTCGAAAAACACTCATTCAGTATTACATGGCAACAACTCGGCATAGTCATGTCATTTGTGCAGTTTCCGTGCTTGGCATGTTCAATTGTTGCCAGTGGTTGTCTTATTGTTTGCCCAGCAACATTAAACAACTAAAATTTTTAGTATTGCACAGAGTATCCTTGTGCATTCACCATATAACACAAACACAGACAAACAATAACATCTGGGGAGCCAATACATTAAAGGTGGTAAGTGAAAACCAATTCGACAAAGATCTATTTAGCAAAGATTGATAAGATCTATTAAACAAACATTTAATTAGCAGTCACAGTTTGAGTGGCACTCTAGACAGCATGATAGAATATATCACTTATTTAGTACACTGTACTACTTCTCATCTCACCTGTTCACCTCCTTTGTATTTCAGAAGTTGAGTATGATATGCATTTTCTGTTGGTAATCCCAGTTGAGCCACTTTCAATTCCACCTCATCGACGAAACTGTCCTCTCCACGTGGCACGAGAACTGCTGAACTAAACTTTAGTTGCTGAGAAAATGCACTATTTACCCTTGCTCCCTGAAATACCAGTCACACAGTCAGAATCCAATTTAAAATCCAGTGTTACACTGTTATATAATTGGCATCTTAATTAACCCCAGAATATGTACTGGTAATGGAAATTTGGTAAAGGTAATGTGCATAATCAGAAGAACATTTATGTCCCTCTAGGACTTCATAATGAAATGTGCACATATCCGTTTGTGCATGTGTGTGAGTGCGTGTGAAGTGTGTGAGCGTGAAGTGTGTGTGTGTGTGTGTGTGTGTGTGTGTGTGTGTGTGTGTGTGTGTGTGCACGTGCATGCATGCATTCACATATACATATGTCTGTGTGTGCATGACTGCAGTAAGAGTGGAAACATAAAGACCTACTATTGCTAAACTATATGTGTTTGAATTAATTGTTCAATTTAATTTGGTATGTAGCTCCGACCTGTACACAGGCATGCCCCAACTTCTCTGCATACCACCTTTCCACTTCGTATTCGTTTATTTTGCTGCCATGCATAACTTCATCTAGCCACTCTTCATCGCTAAAACACCAAGATGGTTCCTCAATCTTTTGTCGATTCAAACGTTCGTAAACTTTGATCAACTCATAGCACTCTCCACTTGTTAGAAAGTTCGGTACCTCGTAGACATCTGGATCACTATGCAGTTTGATGTGCTCACGATCTTTGATTTTTTCTATAACATCAACCCACCAGTTTCTTTTTAAATAGTCAGGTGGATGCATAGACCCCTTATCATCAGATGGATGCACTTGCTCTTGCTGTAAGGAATTGAATGCAGCATGATCATTAAAATCCATTGGATCTTCTGATGGTTCTCTCGGCAACATGTCTTTATCAATACCCTCAGCTATCGAGTCATACTCCTCTGCTAATGAAACACTCCGCTGTACTGATTGTTTGCTCAAATGATCTGTCTGTCTTTTGTTGTTGCCTTTCTTGTCAAACGTTCTTTCTTGTCCCGGAAAGTTAGTTTCTTGTGCGTGATATTGCTGTTTATTGCCACTGTTCCAATACAATAGAACAACTCCACCAATGATGACTGAGATCAGTAAACCCAACAGAACTTCCTTCATTATTGCACCATGGCCACCTGCATTGACTGTTCTAACTGTTGACGCTTCGCCATTGGACAGAGCTCCAAGCCGTTTGCGTTTTCTTTGCCGAGATTTCTCCATCGAGACGAGTCACGTGGAAGGAAGAAGCACTGCGGCAACCATACACAGACGGATATCATCACACTATTGACATCTTTACTGAAATTACAGTAGCCGAACCAACAGCCGACCATATTTCTTACATTCTAGAGTCCACAGAAGACGACGAGGACAAATCGTTCCTCTGTTGTACGGGACTGATGCACCTTTGCAGAATCACGTGACATGACCTAGTTGATGGCTAGAAGTGTCGAAAAAATCGAGTTCATTAATCTCAAGTCGATGGTATACACATATTGATCTGACGATAGTACATATGTCTACAGACTCTGCAGAATAAAGGACCCAGTAGGTTATTGGAATTCCCGGATGTGTCGGTTGATTGAAGAGAGGTGACAATTAAATTTCTGAGGAAGACGACATCAGTCCAAAGTGCCGTGAAGACTGGTAACCGTACAGCTCAGCTTAGTGGTCATCATCTGCGCGAGTAAATTGGATAGACCACGCCCATCGGTTGTCATCGAGCTGTTGATTTTGAGTCTTACGAAGGTCTGTCATCCGGTGCCGCCGCCGCGTTCGGACGACGATCTCCTGCCGAGTTGTCAACTGACGGTTTGTTGTGAGATTATACGTTGAGGGATGGCGAACGAGTGCAACGTAAAGGTTTTCTGTCGCGTTCGTCCTCAAAATGCTTTAGAGGAAGCGACAGACGGACGGATGTCAATCAAATTCGGAGAGAAAACGGCATTATCTCACAATGTAGGCTCATATACTCTTTCTTATTTCGCATTTTATGGCTACTACGTGTCGTTGGTTAATTGCGTTTGTTTAGGGGCGAGTCTTTCAGTTTGACCGAGTTTTTGATACGGCGACGAAGCAAGTGGAGGTCTACGAGGAGGCAGCCAAACACATTGTTCAAGGTGAATAGAAATAACCTAGCTAACAATCATGATTAGTGCTAATATGTCGTGAAGAGTACGTGCGGCGTGAAAATGAATGACCTATGTAATTCTAGACGTGCTGAGCGGCTACAATGGCACTATTTTTGCGTATGGTCAAACTTCCAGTGGAAAGACACACACAATGGAGGTATGGACACATATGGTGGCAGTGTTGTTTGTCCGCTTCATGTATTATGTTCCTGCTATGTACCCACTAGTACTACTGTCTTTTGGACTAGACAAGTGTATAAATTGTGGAATAGAAAATTTTGCTAATAATGAATGCAGCATTTAACGGTATTACTGCATTTCTATGGCCAAGTGTACCATGCAGAGAAGAATGATGTAAAATTTAGGTCGTCATTTTGATTACATAATCAGCTAGAAATGAAAGTATTGAACCAGGGTGGTGAGACTGGGGCTGTGGGGCTCAGCTTGGAGTGAGAGGCAATGTCATGAAGTGTAGCAGTGTTAGCATAAACATACAGCATACTATTTGTGAGGCATTGGACTACATTACTATTTATCTAATTGCTGTCTAAAGTAAACAAAATGCTGTGACTATCTGGCTCTGCTGATATTCATATTGTCAGCCTCATCAGAGGAAACGTTCTCTTTTTACTTCTGCTTGAAGAAGTTTTTGCAGAGTAGCATGGCACACAAATTCTGAATAACTGTCTTATGCTTCATGTTCACAAGGAACTTACCGACGGCATAGATGCCTGTGCTATTGCAAACTACTTTGCGTTTACTGTTGGTAATTTTGGAAGATTTCAGTTTATGCACAAAATTAGGTATTGTAAATTAGAAGTGACAGTTTGTGATTTTACTTCATGTGCAGATTGTAGTGCAGGGGTGTTCCCAAGATTTTCGTAAGACACCGCGGAAATTGTTATATACCCACACCCACTCTAAGTTTTTTTGCCCGCCTATTGAATTTACACTGAGATGCTGTAAACTGTTGTGTCGTGGAATGCTCAAGCACAGAAGGAACAAAGTGGTTTATTTTCAAAGAAGATTTCTCTCAATCTTAGTGCACTGTGCTTGACCACATGATAGCTATATTAAGCCTTATAGCCGGTGGACCTCAAGAAGCTGAGAACCTAAAGTACATAGGATAGGAAGGGCCAGATATCTACAGAACTCGTTTGTTACCATGAGATACTGACTAAATAGTGGGGGTGCTGACAACTGCTATTGATTGATCTTTGAATAATTGTATTACAATTACCCTAGGGCAGTCTTTGTCTTAATTGGTTTTATCTGCAAACCAATCACCCCAGGAATTACTTGTTAGCCTCAAACAACTTCTCACTTTTCAAAGTACAAATACAAGTTCATAGTCTTCATAGCTAATCATTGCCTACTCATGCAGCAAAGCACGAAGGTCCTGTAACAAGTGGAAGCCAAGGCATAGTGGAATGCTGTGCCTTTTGTATGCTGGAGACAACCCTCTGTCTAAGTGCTACTTTTATACTTTCAATTTAGTCCCCAACTTGTAATATGCTCTGTCACCCTGATTGAAAACTAGACCTTTTCCAATTGTGGAATAACAGTGCATGATGACTGAACAGCAAGGAAAGATGTAGAACCAACTGACTTATTGAATATTTCCTTGTTGTCTTCAGACAGTAGGAGTGTCGGATACTTGTGCGCACCTGTATTCCTTGGCATGTTTGCATATTTTATGTGCGCATGTTTATTCATGAATGTACGTCTCTGTCTGTTTGTCTCTGTCTGTTTGTCTGTCTGTCTGTCTTTTATTTCTTACATTAAACTATGATACAATTCTGCAAAGAACTACAGTAATACAACTATACTAATGTTCATTGAAAGCTAACATTACAGCAAACTAAAACACTTATATATAACTCAGACAAATGAGGAAAAAATTGGGTGCTGAGAGAGTCAGGCCTCTCACAATATGCTAATTTTCTTTGATATAACTTGAACGTTACACTTCTGTAATTGTACAGAGAATCTTTTCCTCCCAAAGTCTAAAATTCTGCAGCATTAGGTCTTCCTGCTTTATCTGATGAAAAGGCTGCCAGTTTCTGCAAAATATTCTCACTTCTCCCCATGATCCAAAATGTTCCATAACCAGTGGAACGACTTTGACTACTGAGCCTCCAGGCAGTTTGTGTTGTTCGTACTTGGACACCTTTCTGGTTTCTCTTCGATTAGCTGCAACCCCTGTTGCCTCGCAGAGCTTGGGAAAACATTTGAGCTCCAAGGGTGTGCCAACGAGATGTCAAGGTCAAGATTAGAATCCGACTCAGATCAAACATGATAATGTCAGGTCTACATTCAGATTTAGTATACCTGTTTCTTGACTCACGACAATGATGAATTCTTAGACTTCTAAGGCACTCTGTCTGTCTGTCTGTCTGTCTGTCTGTCTGTCTGTCTGTCTGTCTGTCTGTTTGTCTGTCTGTCTGTCTTCATATTTGTGCTTTGATGAGTGCAGGGCATCATCACTGATCCAGAGATGCAAGGAATCGTGCCTCGCATTGTGGATGGCATATTTCAATACATCTTTACTATGGACGAGAATTTGGAATTTCACATTAAGGTACTGTAACTTTAGTCTTAAATGATGATGTGATATCCAGTGCAGACAATTGTTTTTGTTTTCTTAGGTAGCCTTATTTGAAATATACATGGAGAAAATTAGAGATCTCCTGGATGGTAAGTATGAAATACTAAGTGCAAGACTACTGTAGATGACTGATTGTTAGTGTTGAATACTTAATATTTGTGACGTCTGTAAATACTGTTGTGACTGAAAAGTCCAGTATTTAGATACTGTATTGGAAAGATATAGGATTGTTAATTGCTATGTGACTGCAGCTGAAGCTATAGATACAATGTAGGTGTGGGTATAGTAGCAGCAACAGCTTTTAGGCTAGTAATGGGGTTATATTATGCTTTTGAGTTTCTCTCAAGTGAATCATTTACTGTTAAAGTACTTACTCAACAGCTCTAATATCACCACCCCTATAGTATAGTATAGCAAACAGTGTATGTACCTTATTTCTGCGAAAGAACGCTGCCCTTACAGAACGCCGCAGGCTCTCGCTACTAACTTAAATGAATGCTTCCCTTAAAAACGCCGTAGGACAGGTAATTGATGTTCATTATACATACCTCATGCTTGACACGTGCCTAGATCGTCTAAACTGCACGGCTGAAGAGAAGCTCTCTTACGAAGCTGCCTTCAAACTCAAAGTAGTACAGTACACGTGATGCTTCAGGAACAGGCTAGCACAACGAGACTGGAGGGTACGTAGACGAACACCGAGTGGCCAAAAACAATTAACCTCAAAGACGATGTTGTGTGCATGGAAAAAGGCAAAGGCAGGAGGAAGAAAGATCAGCCTTGGGCCATGCAGACGTGTGAATTAAGCGTGTAATACTGTACATAAAATGACATTGAAAGAAAGCCGCTTTAATTAATTAATGTATTGGACATCTGGAATTGTGATGCAGTGGAACCTCACTAATTTGAACAGCCTCGTGCTTAGCGCTGTTCGGATTGGTGAAGTTGTTTTGATTACCAAAATGCAGAGCCATGTCAGCTTGAACAGTAGTTGATACCCAATCCATGCCACATAGACTCTATTGTTTGCCATTTGTCTGGTAATTGGCCTGATGCAGCATGTGACCATTATGGTTGAAGGCAAACAGCAATACATCGATGAGTTTGTCCAAATGCTATTTGACTGCAGCTATAGTCAACCAGTGGTGCAGCATCAACATACAAACAAGTGCTGCTTAGTTTTTGACAATTCTGTGTCGTCAAGGAATTGGAGAATGTCTGTTCAATGCAATACCCTAAAACTTTAAGTTGGTTTGTCTGCCTCTCTACTGTGTCCACCGTGATAGAGTATCATTTTAACACAGTTAAGGCCCATGTCAAATGCTGTCTGAGCCAGGACTGTCTCATTCTTCCAAGTGAATGTCAGACCCTTGTTGCTGCTAGAAGAGAGTTTCTGCATAGTCTATTTCCTGAACGCTGGGTAGGGATAATCGCTGCTGCCTGCCTCAATTCATTTTATTGTGTACCAAGTGATAGTGCTTTGGCTGCTGTAAGACTATGGCATTTCTATCCAGCAAGATTGCGATGCAATCTACAAATGATTACTTGGAAGTGTTATACCTCTCTACCCTATATACATATACATATACTATACTACATATAGTCAAGATTGTCTATTACCGACTCATACTTTTATCTGCATAACTTGATATGTCGGATAATCAAATGGCTGATTCAGATGTCTGGTTGCCTAAATCGGATTATTGAGCCGGAAATACTGCAATACGTAGGAAACACAATGGGGTAATGGGTTACATCAGGAGCATATAGGGAGAGAAGGTTAGGGTTAGAAACGTTTATGAGCAAGGAAAACAGGGTAACTCAACTGCACGAGGATCAGTAACAGACAAGAGTGTTGTTTAAATATTGAATTATGTGCACTGTTTTACACTTATTTTGTTTATTAGTAGATCTTTTTGCATATTTAATAAATGGGTTGTCTGTTGTTTGGAAAGGGATGCAAGTTTAGGGTTGCATATGACAGTGCAGACCCTATTGAAGCTAACCCAAAGTGCTACGGCCAAACATGCACTAGAAGAGGTGGTTAACATGGGTGTAATTAACAATGGCATTGCAAAATCTAACAACATATAGCAAACATGATTGACAGCGTGGACAACAGACCGTTTACATGTGTTCCAGACAATTCCTCAGAAACCAGGAATGCGACAGGCTGCTAGCAATACCTTTAAAAAGTGCTACGGCTATGGTTATAGCGCCGTAGTCGTTTTGCCGGTCCTGTAGTGGTAAACTTACGTGGAGATGTTCTGCTAGTGCACAATGAACTTGTCACTAAACTGATAGGCTTCTCTTGGTGGCATCCATGCTAGCAAAGATCTTTTATACTCCTATTTGCTAATTGTGTTGTTTCTTGAATGTAAGCATATGTACATTCTGGTAGTGAACAAAATCAATCTTGCTATTCACGAGGATAAAAACCATGTTCCATACGTGAAAGGAGTCACTGAGCGTTTTGTTTCCAGTCCGGACGAAGTGTATGCGACAATTGCCGAAGGAAACAGAAACAGGCACGTTGCTGTTACAAGTAAGAAATCAAATGAAAATGTGGCTAGTGTAACCAAGTTTATTCTATTGCTGTTAAGATATGAACGAGCACAGCTCGAGAAGTCACTCAGTATTCCTAATTCAAGTGAAGCAAGAAAACTTGGCGACTCAGAAGAAACTGAGCGGCAAGTTGTACCTTGTAGACTTGGCTGGATCGGAGAAGGTTAGCAAAACAGGTGCAGACGGACTAGTCTTGGAAGAGGCAAAGATGATCAATAAGTCATTGTCATCATTGGGCAACGTGATAGCAGCACTGGCAGATGGCAACGTATGTATATACTTTATGTTGTTTTTCGTCGTGTTCATTAGTCTATACATGATTATATGAGTTACGTCGTGTTCATTAGTCTATACATGATTATATGAGTTAAGTGTTTGCATGTTTTTTGTATAGAAGAGCCATGTTCCTTACAGAGATTCTAAGCTGACTCGCATTCTTCAAGAAAGTTTAGGTCAGTATTGTCTTTGTTATCGGTAATTTGAGTGTATTGCCTTTTATTGCTTTCTTTACTTAATTAAGTGCTTTATGTATTTGTTATTTGTTGGGAGTGAGATGATTTTTGTCATGCAGGTGGTAATGCAAGAACGACTGTAGTCATCTGTTGTTCTCCTTCTTCGTACAATGACACTGAAACACGAAGCACTCTTCTCTTCGGTCAGAGGTAAGTGTACGTTCTGTTGAAGTGTTACTATGTTATGAATTACTTGTAGATACTAACAAGTTTGTGTGAAAAAATTGTTATATTGTGTACTTAAAAAGAGCACAGACCTGGTTAGCCCCCAGACTCCACTTTGTACTCATTTTGATTTTGCAGCAGAATTCAAATTCCTTACAACAACAATAGACTTGAAATAAGTTACAGGAGGATGAAGCAGCTAAGTGCAAATGACAATTTATAAGCCAATTGATTTGAGTCTTTATTGTAACTATGTCCAGACTAACTAAATTATTGATGCTTGGATATCTGGACTTGAAACCTGGACCAGCTGTTTGAAATAGAAAATGGAAAGTGTGATGATCATGTGACATTTTGAGCTTGTGCAGTTTTCATTGCACTGCATACAAACGTGAGATAACGAAATGGACACTCAGGCAAAAGGTAGTCATACCGAGTGGAACATGGAAGCAGTCACTGGACCACATGCAGTGTTGACACTTGCTGAGTCATTGATACATAGTTGTAGTATTATGTACTATCAAGTTATTTTATAACAGGCATGATATCATTCCACATGAACACATCGAATTTAATTTCTGTTTGGTCAAGCTTGAAGATGGACTGGCAAATCTGAGCATCAAGAAATTTAATTGTTCTGTCCTTTCCATAAAGATGTGATTTCAACTTGTTGAAATTACAATTCTCTAAGAATTGCAGGAACTATATAGTACGTAATGAGATAACCTACTGAGTTGTCTATTGTATTAAATGTGGGATTTATTTAGTTAGTTGTTTTTATTCTTCTACTCTTTCGGAAAGGTTTCTGTACACTTCTTTGTGTTTGTTGACGTACTCTCATGATTCTTATGGAAATATCGGATGGGTGTAACTAAGAATAGCAGCATGGGTACTTTTCTGTAACTAATTAGCTATGTGGAGAAGCCAAATTAAAGTTTGCAGTTGCTTATTATACCGTTGCACTTGATGGGCATTGTACTGATCTTGTTCATGGATTTTCAATGACATAGTGTAGTGGAACAACGTAAAAGATGCAATAGGAAGAAACAGGGGCAATGTGGAGGTGTGAAATGGCAGTTCTTGCCGTCTTTACTGCACCACAGCTATCAGCTTACTCCTCACAGAAGAAATACCTAACTCCCTAAAGACATCAAAGATGATATTAGTAAGCTCTTGCCATCTTTACTTCACCACAACTACAGTATCAGCATACTCATTACACAAGAAATACCTAACTTTCTAAAGACATCAAAGGTGATATTAGTCAGTTATTGCCATCTTTGCTCCACTACAATTGAAGCCTGGGCTACTGCCAGCATATTCATTACACAAGAAGGACCTAACTGCCCCAAGATACCACAGATGATATTAGTGACAAAAGCCTTTATCACCAACATCATGTTTGAAGAGTGCTAATTTTATTGTTTAATACATACAACCCACAGCTGCAGCTGATAATAAGCAATCATTGAAGCTGTCTGATGAAGACGTGCTGACAGAGTGTTTGCAAGGAATGATTCAGAATAGTTTCTAAGACAAAATGAAGGTGTATTGGCACTCTTACAGCTTTCTTCACTTCTAGCATTCTGTTTATCTAATGAGGTGTTACAGCTATGAAAAATTTGTAGGAATTATGATGAGACACTATAGGGGGGTGAAGAAAACTGTAATTGTGACAGTCTCTTATTGCAGTCATGCAGTAACGTGTGTCTGTTCCTTTGTCTTCTTTGGATTTGCTTTCAAATGCAACTATTTACTAATATGATGCAACTTATTTTGAGTTTCTGTTCTGTATTAATAAATTTATAATTTAATCCAGACAAAGATGTTGCTGCATTTGACTTTTGGATAAACAGTTCTACTGCAAGTTGTCAGATTATTTGCTTTAATTAATTACTTCAAGCAGATGTGTCGTCTGACTAGCTTTTAGCATTGCCATTTGGCATCCATAGAATTTCATCAGAATAGTGAGCTATTGCCATCGTAATTTGTGGTATACATGGTACACTAGAAATTGTAATTAATTTATTGCACTAGTATTTTGAATAACTTTGTCTATTGTAGGCGTGGCTAGGTAGACTACTTGGACAATTCAGCAAGCTGTTAGGGGTTACATGCTGGTAGAGTCGTGCAAGTACTGTATGAGCTATGCAGGTACTGTCCTTTATGAGTCATAGGCTCTCTCTCTGGCATGGCAATCGCTCATACAGTGTTACTGTTAGAAGGAAAACCAAGCATTGGAACAGCAAGCATCAATTGCAGTTGAGCAATTAATAGCGCTATGCCTTGATAGCTCATACACGTACAGAGACTTACAGCAATTGCAGTTGCCGCTAAGCAATAGTGAATAGCAGATTGAATCGACCATGCACTGCTCCTTTAATAACACCAACCATCCCCATAGTATAACTTACTTATAACATGGTGGTTTACATTCAATCTGTCATCTTGACTGTTGGTGCTCATCACATTGATAGAACTTGTCTGCTGCTCTTTCATTTTCTCAGAGATGAGTTCTTTCATAAATAATACTTGACAAATTTGCACAAGTGTGTATAGTAGCTTGCGTAATGTGTTCACTGAGTGGAACTTAAACTTTTGTTTATGAGCTTTACAGATATTGTGCAATTGATCAGTGCATTTTGAACATTAGATTTTGAACACAACAAAGCAGCTGTTTGTATTTGTAGGGCTAAAACAATCAAGAACACTGTTGTGATCAATGAAGAACTGACTGCAGGCATGTTCTATTTGAGTAAACATCGATTAGTATAAATAAATTGTGCTATGTAGAGGAATGGAAGAGAAGGTATGAACGCGAGAAAGAGAAAAACAAACACCTGAGGGCTGCTTTAGAGCAAATGGAATGGGAATTGAAACGATGGAGAGCCGGAGAGCATGTGAGTCCATCTGAGCAGTACAAGTTAAAGGATTTGATGGAGAAAAGAATGGCAGACAAAGCGAACATGCCGATGAAGCAGACATTGTCGCCTTTAGAAAGAGAAGAGTTTGAAGTAGAGAGGCAGCAACTGTATGGGCAATTGGATGAGAAGGATGATGAGATCACAAGTACTTCACAGGAGTTGGAGCAGCTGAAAGCTGATATGGCTCAATTTGAATTGGTATGTTGCTGTATTTGTTGTTCATGTCTGAAATGAATAATGTACTGTTATTGTAGTGAATTTTTACTTCTGGGTCGCAAAAAAATTAACATTGCAGTTGTTACCCTTTTGTTGCTGCTCTGCAGCTTTTGTTTCGTAAGGAATCTTTTGCAATTAATCTTTTTGTTAAAATCAAGCTACTGTAACTAAAGAGAAATTATACATACATACTGTACATGTACATACGTTTGTTTTATGAATTTTATGTACAGTTACTGAAGAGTCAGAGAGAGTCAGCAGTGTTTGTCAAATTGTGTCACAGTTGTTATTTGCTATTTTGTCAACCATGTGCCAATAGTAGGTCCCATTAAAGTCTTATACTGTTGATCGTGTAAGAAAGCAGAGTTCATTGTAAAGAACAAAGTATATATGGTTCTCTGCTTCTGATTTGAATGGCATGGACAATAGTTTATACTTGTAGAATTGAAAACTACTTCTGTATGTTAAAACTGAAGAAACTGAATTTTTTAAATGTTCGTATTGGTCTCAACATGAAACCTGAACTTGTGCAGATCTCAACAACCTCTCATTGGATTAGAGGTTATTGAACTGGACTCTACATGAATTTGTGGTGACTTAGCATAGCCAGGTTTTTCTGAAGTATGTTTGGGGAATGAGGTCAGTGCTTTTTGTTATGCAAAATTGCTATTCTGTTTTTATGTTTTTTTGGTTGTAGTATTGTAGTTGAGAGTGAAAAGTAGCATTCATGATACAAACTATGATATGATACAGACTGAGATTTTAGTTGATAGATACAATGTACTAGGCATTTCATGTACATTGACATAGGAACCTAGCTTTGGGCATGGCACTGAACAACAAGTAGGCCAAATGTACAATGAACAAGTAAAACAGAAGACTTAACGATAACACTAGCAATAGACAACTATCCAGGTAGTTCAGAGTACTTTCTTCTCCATTTTCCTTTTCTGATGAAACACTATCACTGTTAGTTTTAGAGTTCTGTCACTCCAAATACTCAACATACTCAGTCAATTTTCATGCAAACAGAGAGGGGTATGGCTAGGCAGTCAGATTAGACGATGACCATGCAGATGAACAGACATGCAAACATACATAAACAGACAAAGATGGTATTCAAGTTAAATAAGAAATTTGTGGATGATGACTAAATGCGTTTACTTGATGTAATTTTGATGACATTTGTTAATACTTGTGTTAATTTGTTTATTAGGTATTGCAATCATCTCGGCAAGAGAATGCTAGCTTAAGTCATCAACTAGAGAGATTACAAGAAGATTACGACAAGGCTAAAGAAGAAGTGCAAGAAGTTCTTGGGTCACTAGAAGAGGTTGCTTTGAATTACGACATGAAATGCCAGGAAGCAGACGATCAAGTCAAAGAAACAGCAGCTATTGCACAACAGTTGGCAGCAATACAGGTAATCACTTATTGTGGCTCTATTTGAGTGTACCAATTATTTGAGGACAGTCAAGGTAGCAAGTTGGTCCATTGTAATAAATCGTTTCTCCGGCATTGCTCTTAGCTTTTCTTCTTAAAATATATGTTGGGCGCAAAGTGCAGATTTGGACATTGCCCGGTACAGTACTGTACAATCCATGGATAAGTGCCTGTATAAACCATGCATTGCCATTATAAACCATGCATACCTAACCCTAGCTTTAACTGTAACCCTAACCCTAATTCTACACATAGCCCTAACTCTCAGTTTACCCATAATAATCCATATCCACGCTTTGTGCATAACATATACATTAACCAGGTTTGCAGAAAGCTAGAATACAGAGAAGACATGTCATTAATTAATTCTAATTTGGTGTAGATGTACATAGTACTTGAAGTTGCAAATGTTTTTTAGATGCATTGGGGAGCTGACATTTGACCTATATACAAGCAGGAGCGTCGCATAATAGGGGCTAGAGGGGGCTGAAGCCTCACCACATTTTGGGGGCATATTCAAAATTTTTAATATCAGAGACCAGAGCCGAAGTCTTAGCAGCGAGTCAGCCCCACCACTTTTTGCGCCCCTGCGACGCCCCTGATACAAGATTAAGTGTGACCTTCTTTTTGGGTGTTAGTGCACTGAGAAAAGGTGGTAGAATCAAACTACGCAACTTGTTTAACTATGCTTGTATAAGCATTTTACTGTATGCTGCAAGACCGAAAGATTCCGAATGTTTGATTTCTATTTTTGTGTAAGATGATTTGTTTTTTAGATTTTAGTGTTGTGAATGTTTTATTTCAAAATATGCCAAAAATTACATGATCTGTACATATCACTACAGAACTGACAAATCTGAGCTGTGGTAGTGGATGGAACTATTTCCCTCTCAGTTGAATCATTAAGAGTATACGTGCTTTATTGAAAAAAGACATAGTTTAATGTGTACAATCAAAGGGTGCAAGCATAAACCTTGTGCTTTAGTTTTTTGTGCTGTCTTGGTCAGTGATAGTGTTCCTTTTTACAGGATTCATCAGAAAAACTAAGCAAGAAACTAACACAGGCAGAGACTGTGTTGCAAGTGCAACAACGCAAAGCAGCTGAGATGGTCGACAGTCTCCAAAATGAAATGGTTCACACACACACATAAAATCTTAGATGTCAATTGTGTAATATTTCTTGTTATCTAATGTTAGACTGGATTTGACATACTGTTGGGAACAGGAATGGAAGATGTTCATGAGGTTTTTCACATGAACATTTTCAGTATAAGTATCTAAATGTGTTAAATAAATTGTCGTCTGTTGCAGATGCCTGGTGGGTCAAATACTGATGAAGAGTATACAAAGCTTCGATTGCATTTGATTCGAGTAAAAGCCGAAGTAGAGGACATGACAAAGGTTTGATGTTTCGTTTAATGGAAATTGTCGTCAAGTTACAGATATGAATTGCATGTAGCTCAAAGCAAGTCTGCAGGCTGGTCTAGAGTCATCTACTTCAAAAATTTTGAGTTCCGAAAAAGAGCTTACTTCGTGTCGTCTTACCATTGTGCAGGTTCTATTTCATCGATCTTATTTGTAGATCTTTAGTATTTTAATTTGTTGGTTACATATATGTATTTATGGTAGCAAGAAACAAAGTTGCATTCGTTAGCGGTAAACTTAGAAGAAGTAGAAGAGAGGAAACGACTACTTGAAGAGACTGCAGATCAACTGAGTTCTGAATATCATCAACTGAATGCACAGGGTAGTACGCTGTTATTTTGTATTGTTAATTTGTTTTACAGTTGAAGTTGGTACGTTGGCTTGTTGTACTAGATAAATTGAGAGAGGCATCACAGCGAGACAAGGCTAAGCACCAGGAAGGTCTACTGCAGTCTGCTAATGAAATGAGGGTTGGTCTTCTATGAAGTTTGTGAATATTGTCGTCTATAATCGTCTGTTGCAGCAAGCATTGGAAGAAGAGTTGGAGAGTCATCGCGATGCACATCGCCGTCAAATATCGACAATGAGATCGGATGTGGCTAAACTAGAGAAATGTGTTAACGAACTGAAAGAGTTTGTTACTGTATTGCTGTTTATTAGGGCGACGTTTAACAGGGTTTCGTGTTTAGTGAATTGCAACAGAAAGAGATGGCTTATGAAACAATCAAGGTTAGTTGATTTGGTTTGTCTATTAGGTTTATATTAGCTCAGTTGACGTTGGAGTTTGAAGGATGTAACTGTTACTGTTGATCTAAGTTGCAGGATTAGGGTTAGTTAAAAAAATTGGTAATTACATACTTTATTACTAATGGTAATCACCATGAAATGAATGTATGAAAGAGCTGCATTCAATATCAAACTTTATAAGAAGGTTTGAGATAATGGACGATGGAATTGACAGATACATGCATGTACATCCAAACAGTGAAAGGATATCAATCTACAAATACGTTTGCAGTGTTATCAAACTTAGTGTTTTTCCAATTGTTTAGTGTGTAATGTTTTGTTATTTAATTTGCAGTCGGAGTATGAAAGGGAAAAGATTGATCGTCAGATGCAACGTATTGAGTTGGACAAATTAAGGCATGATGATGGCAACAGCATTATACTGCATAGTCGGTGGTGTATGGAATGTGTACGTGTAGATCTCAATCATCAATCCATGACAAAGCAAGGAAAGAACTGAAGGCAGTGGAAGAGACTGTGGTATGTCAATATGCGAAATGGGTATAGCGTGGGATTATTTAGTGATTGGCAATGTTGCCTTTGTAGATTAAAGAGTTGCATAGTCTGCAGCGTGTCCGTCAAGACCTTCTGAAGGAAGTGCAGTCACGTTCTAAGTCGGTAAGGTTCCATAAAGTGAGCTGTAACCTTTTTTCTAGACGTTCTACATACGGTAGACTATGGGCGACGGAGCTGGAGGGATGAGGGGGCTCAGGCACTCTAAACTTTAGCACAACCTGTATTTTTGTAAGCAAACAGTACCTTCGTAGTTTATGTACTCCGATGTCTTTTTATGCCCCTCCCTCCTCTAACTTGAGAGTCGCTCTGCCCACGCCCCCTGTTAGACGTTGGAGTTCTTTTTTTGAAATGGTGGTTTAGGTGTGTGCAGTTTTCTTGCGTGCGTGCACATGTGTGTGTGAGTGTGTGTGTGTGTGTGTGTGTGTGTGTGTGTGTGTGTGTGTGTGTGTGTGTGTGTGTGTGTGTGTGGCTGTGGCTGTGTCTGTGCATGTGTGTGTGTGTGTGTGTGTGTGTGTGTGTGTGTGTGTGTGTGTGTGTGTGTGTGTGTGTGAGTGAGTGAGTGAGTGGGTGCACGAAAGCGCTGTTGCATTTGTACTAGACTTGATGGATTACGTCCACTCTGTTCCAGGGTGTCAACAGCGAAGCTCAAACTCTTGAAGCACAAAAGATCGCATTTTTGGAGAACAATCTTGATCAACTGACCCAGGCACACAAACAGGTCGAAGCTTTTTACCACAGTGACATTCTTATATATATTTTTGGCGTCAAATGTATGTAGCTTGTACGGAATAACACCGAGTTGACTTGTCAACTACCAAAATTGGAGAGACGTCTAGCATCTAAACGAGATCGAGTCAATCAATTGGAAGAATCAATACGAGAATTCAAAGCTAACGCACACAAAGAAAAGCAGCGGCTAGCGACCGAATTGGAAAAATTAAAGAAAGCGTACGAATTGCGAATGCAAAGAGGTAGGAACATCATACAGTTACTATTATTGCTTGTGATTCACACATTGCATGTAATCATATCAACTGCATGCTGATACAAACATTGTAGGCTATCTATCACTTTGTTTCTTGAGTCGCTTTCTATTATTTAGGGAGGACAACGTCCAGACAAGCCACAATCGGTACATAGTGAGCAATCATCGTATTTCGCTCTTGCTGATAGAAATGACTGCATTTATAGTAAAAGCTGTTCGTCCCGGTCAACAAGTGACACCGTCATCCAGTGGCATATGGGGATTGCGGTCGAGCGACGTCTCGCCTTCCATCAGTGGTTCTCCATTTTTGACTCTCCCTGCACCTGATGCCGCCCCTCTTTTTAATCCTGCCACATCGGCCACAATGGGACAAAGTGAAGGTGGCAAAGCAAGGACTAATCCGTTTGCCAGTACAATCTCGAACGAAGCACGTGTTGGTCGACAGTTGGCAGTCGCACCCGACAGTGTGAGAACAGTTGCTGAATCAAGCAGCCGTCACAACTCTGGAGGTAAGGTCACTATTTGTTGCATGTTTGTCTTTGTTCCCACCCGCACTTGTACTCTTTTGGAACCGCTTCCAGTAGGGCCTCTGTAGCCATTAGTTATGCATTGCACGTGCACAGATTTTAGTTTTATGTACAGCATTTTTTAATTAAACGCTGCCTATTTATATGCCGCACTTGCGAAAAGGTATTAAGCACTGCTCTTGTATAAGCGTCACACCTTGTTTAGGCTATACATGCTCAAAAAGCAAATATTTAAAGTAATTTTCTACACTGGCTTAGCTGGCTTTGAACTGTATCTTTGATCAAATTTGCTTTCTCTGTGCAATGGCCTTTAGTTTGCGCCTTACTGTTGTAGGAACTTTAATTGAACCAGTTGCAACAAACTTCTGAGTGAGTCGTATTACAGTGTGACATCTCAGATGGCTACTAATAACTGAACGTCCTACTCGCTTTACTAATTGACACTGCAACTGGGCAAATAGCAAAAGTAGATGCCGCTGTG
This sequence comes from Corticium candelabrum, assembly GCF_963422355.1. Classification (NCBI taxonomy): domain Eukaryota; kingdom Metazoa; phylum Porifera; class Homoscleromorpha; order Homosclerophorida; family Plakinidae; genus Corticium; species Corticium candelabrum. Next base: position 1,813,163 of record NC_085101.1, on the reverse strand, counting down.
TTTATTCGAATATATACGGTATGTCATGGATGTCGATTCTTAGCTAAGTAAATTTAATATTGCATCTGCATTAGCAAACCTTTGCTGACGAACGCTTCCAAGTATCTCCAGAGTCCTGTCAGTAGTGCAATGCCTTTATTGTCAAAGTACAGTAGGAAGAGTTACAGCTAACAGATACACAGCCCCCATCTCGTAAGTGATCCAGAATGTGGTAGTCTACCTTACTACCACTAAATGTCTCCAATACAAAAGAGTATTTTTCCAAAGCTGGACAACTTTGGATCTCTCCAAACAAACGACTAGTTTTCCAAAGCTGGACCAGTTTGGATCCGTCCAATACAAACGACTATTTTTTCCAAAGCTGGACCAGTTTGGATCTCTCTCATACAAACGAACATTTTGGATCTCTCCAATACAAACGACTTTTTACAAAGCTGGACCACTCTCTCCCCATTTGCGAGTGTAGAGCGGGGATTACATATATCTTGTGTCCTCTGGTATCTTCCCTCGTCGAGGGTGCGCACCACCACTTTCCCTCCCTCGAAGAGGGAAGATCGTATTGAATGTCTTATTAGACAAGTGTAATCTACATATAGTATATAGCACAGCGATGACATCTTTGAGAATTCTTGCCCCTGTTCAAGCAGTGCGTTATCATGGTAAATCTCTTGCCTCTCTTCCTATACATTTTCAACGACAGTTAGGAGTCCAGGAGTTTGAAATGCATCCCAATGGAAGAGCTTGCATTATGAACCAACATGTTCTATTCGAGTGTGATGATTATACGTAGCTACCAAGTGGGGTCAGTGTTATGGGTGCATTGGCGAGGGAGCTCAGTGCTACCAACATCCAAGAAGCTATGTGTTCTGCAGAGCCGAGAACGGTTATCTCGAGATCGTGCGTCAATGCAGTGGGAATGGGTACCACCGAATACAATGGGACCATGCGTCAGGCGGCCAGGAGCGGTCACCTTGAGATCTTGCGACAGTGTTGGGAATGGGGTGCCATCGATTACGATCAGGTCATGTGCGGAGAGGCCCTGAGGGTCACCTCAAAATCGTGCAAGAGCTGGGAATGAGGTTCCACCCACATCAATGAGGCCATGTGCAGAGCGGCTATGGACGGTCACCTCGAGATCGTTCACCAGTGCCGGGAATTGGGGGCCATCGATTACGATCGTGTTATACTCCAGGCTGCGGGTGGCGGTCACCTTGAAATCGTGCGACAGTGCCTGGAATGGGGTGCCACCCACATCAACCAGGGCCATGCGTGCTGCAGTTGGGAGGGGTCACCTTGAGATCATACCATTGTGATGGGGAATGGGGTGCCACCAACATCAACCGGGCCATAGCTATTGCTCTAGAAGAGAATCGCGATGAGATCGTGCGGTTGTGCCTTGTCTGGGCTGCCCTCCAAATCTGATTTCGATTCCGATTGAGCAACAGACTCGCTGCCACCATAGATCATGTCACTATACACAGTGGTCGGCCTTCTCGTGGAACCGGGTGTACACCAAAGCTCATCGTACGACTCATTTTTGTTGTCGTCCTCGTCCAAAGTCTTTTGATGGTTTCTCTACGTCCATATTTTCTTTGGGAGATCTCCACGCATTCATCCCCGAGTTGAGGGCTTCATCACTGATCATCTTTTCTCTGTGCAGCTGTAGGAGATATACCAGCTTTTTCATCCACAGGGTCTGCAGGGCACACGAGCGTCGTACCATCGATTTGATGTTGGTCAAATAGCTCCAATAGATACTTGAGCTTCTTTGGCAATGGATTCAGAACGTGCGATGCGCTATTGAGCGCCACTCCACGGAAGCCTCCTTGGTCGTACAAGGTCAACAAGTATTCAAACTCCTCCATATACATTAGTTACACAAAATGTTGTGTATGTGCAAAGAAGACGATTTGTAGGGGCACCTGTCGTAAGCCTCGAAATGTCATGCAGTGTCCAAAATTGTAAGACTACCATCAACCACGGCGACTCCTGTTGGTATTGCTATCCTCACCCTCCTTTGAAATTCCAATGGGTTGATCCCATACCTAAAATTGTAAGTGTGGTGCGAATTTAGAGTAGTGTGCATGTTGTAGTCAGTCAAGAGCTTGTGGTGTACACCCAAATGTCATAGCAGGATCTCTCATGAGAAGCCAGGAGTGGCATAGTAGTGTGCAGGATTAAGTCGGTAGGTGTTTCTGCACGCCCTTTGAAACCTTTCGAATACATCTGCCAACAACAACATGTCCGTTCGGAGATAGAGATCGTGCTTGTTTCTCGTGTTCTTACATCCAATGGTCGTCCATACGTGTTTTGCGTGGTCGTAGTCTTCGTCGGAGCTGTCTTTGTTCAACATGCTGTGGAAAGTTCTTTTTGGTCGTGCGGGCTCGTCGAATCTTGCCCAGTCGTCCATGTACTCATAGGGATAGCCCCCTTTGCGGAGTAGGAGCTTGCGTTTTGCATTCTCGGACTTGGTATTGCTTCGTGATATATACATGGTTGTTGGGTCTTGTGCTTTGACCACAACCTGTCAAGGGAGGCTAGCAGGAATTGGACGCTATCGATGAATAGTAAGTTTCCTAGAGAAAATGAGATGTACTTTCTGTTGCTGGGAATGCAATCGATTTTACCTTCCACTTTGGAGATGGCTTGCATCAAGAGGTGGCTGTCGTATCCGCGAAGATTGTGGAAGACACAATGGGTATGGTTTTCGTCATTCGAAGTTTGAGGTTGCATTCGTTGTGGGCTGCACCTCGATATCGTCTCGTGATGTGGCAGTGGTCTTTGACACAATCGAGAGTTCCTTTTCAAGAGTGACTTGTTCCAGGTTTGGCAGAGGGTCTTGCTGCCTTTGGTGTCCTGTTCTTTGCTGGTGTCCTGTTCTTTGCTGGTGTCTTCATCTTTGGTGTCTTTGACAGCTTTGCGTTTTGATAGAGGACCTATGACGCTGGACTTGAATTCTCCAAACTTACGTGTGCTCTGTTTGAATTTATCGGTGGCTGCTTTGATGGTGTCGAACTGACCCCGTCTGTGTGAGGCTCCCATGTACTCGCCCATGTTTGGATCAAATTCTTTGATGGCATCTCGATAGAGAGGTATGACCAATGATTTGTCGCAGATGTGACAGTCTTTTGCCATTTTGTGTTTTCAATGGTCTAGCGTTTGTCATCCACATGGGTTCCTCTGGGATGTTTCGGAGCTGACCTCTTCTTATGGTAGGCATTCTATGAGATGTTGTGCTGCGGCGGGTCCTCGATAGACGACAGGTTGATTGGTTTGGTCATCGTACCCTACGATGATGTACGAGAACCCACAGGCTTCGTGGTGAGCCGTCTTTTGTGTATTGTTTAAGGTGGGATCACCAGTGAGGCCTTCGATTTTGTCCACGAGTGCTTTGAAATCTGTATAGATCACATAGGGCTCTTCTAGTTGGTTTTGGTAATTTTTTAACGTCAGGGTGATTTTTCCTGTTACGGGCATCTTGACTCGGATGGCTCTGGTACAGATGCCTTGGCAATCCACTTTATGTTCTTGTAGGAGGTCTTCTTGCGTGTATTTGTGAAAACATTGCTTGCAGAAGTAGAGACGATGTGTGTCCTTGCTTGTGTTGTTCAGCAGACGGTTCATGTCTTTGATCTAGGCATAGTGTTGTTTACCATCTTTCCCTACGAGAAGAAGGTTGATCTTGGTGGGTGCTTCAGATTTGGATATCCTCAACCGATACGCGTCTTTGTCTCATCCCAAGACATTTGATGGCGAGGTTAGGGTTTTTGCCTCTCCACTTGATCAATGTCTTGAAACGGTGTCGGTTCATGGATGCTGTCCCAACATAATCCGTCGTCTTTGGAATACTTGGTGGGTCATTGGGTGTGGTCTTTGGCTGGGAAGAGTGCCTAGCGGATGGCCCATCGCAGACAGCTGTTGCCTTTGTTCTTGACATTCACGACAGAATTCTTTGCTTGCACCTCTTTGGGTAGGGGATGTATGAGGCACCTGTCAACTGTTTGTATCACGCAATGTGGAGTTGGAGTGTGTTGAGAGGGTGTGGGTCTCTACCGATCCCAGAATGGATTGGAAGCTCTTGTCCAGAGCTGTTGGGATGTCGTCAGCCGTTAGAAGAGGTTCCATGGCGCTTCACTTTTTGAAATCAGTTGGTTGGTGGGGAGGGTGTTGTTTGCGAAATTGAATGTTTATCGATAGAATGGAATTTGATCGCTCTCGGTGTCACGATCTCTTCTACGAGTTTCCGGTGGATCTGAGAGCGAGAGGTAGATAGGAATGCTTGGTGGTCATGGGGTCTTGCAAGTGCCTCCATCTTTGAGCGTTGGTGGTTTTCTATTGCATACCACATGGGTTTCCACTGTAGACACGCGGAGTGGTCATAACCACTGGTTTCTTGGGTTGAGGAGTGGTCAAAACCATTTGGGTTCTGCAATGGCTGGAGCCACTGATTGTGGAGTGGTCAAAACGACTGGTTTGGATTGTGTAGTGGTTCAAACCGCTAGTTTCACACATGTGGCTTCGCACGTGGAGCTGGGGTTGGTTTCACACGTGGAGCTTGGGTCAGCTTCACACGTGGAGTAGTTACAACCAGTGGTTGAGCTTTGGTTTGTGCTTTTGTATAGCTTCTAACCCACAAGTGAATTGATCTAGGGTTGTCACCCCTTGCTTGAGAAGATAAACTATAGAGGAGATTGTTTGTCTAATAGGGTGCAACTTTCTCTACCTCAGAGAAAGCACACAATCTGTTGCTTCATATTATGGTTTAACATAAAACTTTACCATCCACACCAAGAATCACCCTTTCTCAAACGATTGTAGATCTCCATCCATATGGTATCGTATATTATCAAGGCCTTTTTCCAATGGGTATGCATCGACTGGCTTCTTCAAATAACCCCATTACCTCGAATATTTTTTGAACAGATAATTACATCTCGTGATATGTTCATCTGTACGGGTGCTTGTATCCCAAGCTGCCGAGATGTTGTCATATCGCATGTATAACTCAGATATCTGTTTGAGGGTTAGGTAGGATTTTGGAATGTTTTTGGCAGTCCTTACTAGGTATCTTTATCACCCGCAATCATGATTCTTCTGGTGCTTAGAATAGACACCAACTTATCGAAGGATAAGTTGCATCTGACGATGCCTGTGGGTCTCTCACAACACTTCTTATTCTTGAATTCTAATTCTACATAATTTGGGTCAGATATAAGAAATAATCATGGAGCTTGGGTGATCCTCATGTCAGTTACATTATTTTTGCACTCTTTAAACATAACGATCGTTTTCCACGACATCTATCTCATTAGGTGGATATACTAGGATATATGAGGTTGGTTTCACACTTGTAGTGACATGGTCCATCGCTGAGCTATATGTACATAGATTACGTTTGTGTAATAGAGCGTTCAATACGATCTTCCCTTGTCAAGGGCGCCTGGTGGGTGTGCGTGCCCTCGACGAGGGAAGATACCAGAGACCACAAGATAGATATATGTAATCCCCGCTCTAGACTCAGGAATGTGGAGAGAGTGGTCCAGCTTTGTAAAATAGTTGTTTGTATTGGAGAGATCCAAAGTGATCCAGCTTTGGAAAATATAGTCGTTTGTATTGGAGAGATCTAATGGTAGTAGGATAGACTACCGCGTTTTGGATCACTTACACAGTGAGTAGCACCCAGACCGGAAGTGGTCTAAAACCGGTAGTCTACTGCTCATGGCTAGTTACGCTCAGTTAGGTTCCCGTGTTAATGCTGAGTAATCTATGAAATGGATTGATTTCGCGTTAGCAGTTGCAGACAGGTATGTTCTGTTGTTTATTTCAGGCAATTGCAAACATGAACTACTACACTGTTTGAGTAAATACTCTTTCATGAACGTTTCTCGGATCTGATTGGGGGTTTTGTCCATTGTCTCTCATTGTCTCTCATTGTCTGTGGTTGCATTGGACTGCATTGAGAGCGTGGCAGACATACTCACACATCCATTTACACACATAGCCCTCTGAACGGAAGTCAGTTAACCCCTCTATATAAGTATTGAGGAGCTAGTCCCCTAGTTAGTCTCATGAATTTAAAAAATCTGCTTTTTATGGCTCATAGCTGAAAAACTTATGACTGCATATTGGTAATGCCCGCTCGCCTGCATGCAGTTGAGGAAATGTCTGGGGTGGGAAGCTAATGTGCAACACTCAGTGGACTAAATTGACTACACATTCTAGTTGAAGACATTATAAAACAGACGAAAATGTATCCGTTGTAGGGACTGACTCGCAACGCAGCCGTCGTCTTCCAACGGTTCCCAGTCAATCAGTAGGAAAGACGAGATCAAGGGGCTCGAATGGAAAAACAGGAGTTTTGGCTGCCACAGACGCGGTGTGTGTGGTAGATACCGCTCAACAACCAGACGGTAAGTCATTTGGTATACTAACATTTTGCAACGTGAAGTTGATGTATTCTTGCAGGTGCGGTATCCTCACATCGACGTGAAGACTATGTGTAGAAATCACGGCATGTTGTACTGATGTAAATGGATTTGTTAAAGATAAACTTTTGTTTTACAACCAGAGTTTGGGAGGTTTATTTTCATAGTGAACTTTAGATGCAATGCATGAAGTACCACTTTCTGCCTAAGAATTTTGTGTACATCAAATAAATCTTAAACGCTAGGACAGGAGAATATCGTCGTTTCGTGTACTGGTAACTTGCGAGATGGATAGTCTTGTAGGCAAAGACCCTAAAAGTCCAAACGGAACGACGTCGACGAGAAGAGGGAAGGGTTCGTCAAGACTTATCGACTGCAACGTTTGTCTCAGGGGTTACTGTTGTTGTGCAAGAGACATGTATGGTGGTGAGCCAAAGATTAACGCAAGTTCCCGTCTTTTAGCTATGTCACTGGATCTCGCTGTTATGACGCGCAACTTATTGTTAAATACAGACATGGGCATAATTATGGAGCCACCCTGAGCATGTGACTTAGATTAAAATATTATTGGACTTCCTCAGACACAGCAAGTACATGCATCTACAGTGACAGCTGCACTTCTAGTAAATTAATACAAGTCTAATGGTGAGGTAACGGCTCTGATTGTGCAATCCACATGTCTGCAGGTCTGAGATTGGAGGTGATGTGTGACCTGTTGAGATACACAACTGCTTCTTACTGTGTCAGTTCAACCAGTAAATTTGGAAGTTACTAGAATCAAAATCGTTTTCAAAAAGCTTCTAGCAATAAAATGACTTTGTTTATGTCGGAAGACATACTCAAAGATTAATTAAATAGAGACTATACATTTCAGTTTACTTGGATATTGTAGTCTATTCTCATCTGCTCCTGTGATGCCACATGTAACATGAACGGTTTGGACATGGTAGTGCATGGCGGCGGTGGTTAGTCTGGTCATTCTCTTAGTCTTTTTATTGCTAAGGGTTGTCAAAACGTCGAATCAGAACAATATAAATACCCAAATAGCATGATTTGATGTAGAACCAGAGAGTCAACAGGTATATTCATAAATCTGCAATGTTCTGTTGATTTCTCTGCCTCAGCTTACATGAGGGTGACTCCATAATTATGCCCATGTCTGTACTTTGGAATGGGAGTTAATCTTCTTATAGGTGATAGGAATCACAGAGTAATCGCAAAGAATTACTGGAGCTCACGGGAATCACGCAGAATTTCAGAGGAATCCCCCCAAAGAGCGCGTTTGATTTGCAGTTCTAGAACTTAAACTGAGGTTGTGTCGGAACAGTTGGAACTGACAGAACCAGAACTAAATCAAACCTTACTCTCACATCTCCCCTATATAAGTCTAATTTTTCCGGTGCCTTACTTCAATAGCAGTCCCAGTTTGCAGTCTCGTCTGTATCCTTCTCATGGGTTTCGATCAGACATTGGCCTTTCTTTGTTGAGGGTTCTGGTACTGCATGGTACTTTAGGTGACTTCTATTTCTCCTCATCTCCCCTTTTGGAGTGCATGGCTAGAATGTGATGTGTGTGCCTTCCGAATGACTGTTACATGCTGTGATGTACCCCCAAAAGTTACCCACACTTCTGTTTCATTTAGCAAGTATGGTCATTCACGAACGTGCACTATGCTTCTGATCGTACGCCAATAAATATATAAATATAGTATATATCTCGATCTCAATAGACATGACAATATTAAAACGGAAGAGCTGCCACTATGTTTTCTTTACTTCCAGCAGTCTAAACTCTAATTCAGGCAGGTCTATCTCTACTGGTTCAACTGCGATGAACTTCCTGAGTTGTTGACTAAAGCCTAGTTGACAATATGACGTTGACTACCCTCGCGACTCTCGCAAGAAGACGCCGAGTTGGTGTCAAAATGCTGACGCTGCAGATGTACCATGTACAATATCATTTGATGAGCGTCAGCGACGAGCCACTACGTGCATGCTCATCATGATCGTCTACCATGAATACAAAGTCTGTGATTTGGTTTTCATTTCCTGGGTTTTCTTCCTCAAGTTGTCGCAGAGACGATTCCACATTTTTGGCAGATTGCTGCTGGAAGCCCGGTTTTTCGATACGTTTTACCAAGCGTTTTTCTTGCGCCTCGTATCTCTAGTGACTTGATCTTCCGCAACTTGCGGTAAGCAGCCGTATCTACACATATACATTTTCGGTAGGTTTCTCTTCCATAGTTTGCTTCCGGGTATTTCACTCCCAGATTTGATACAAAAAGCACGTGCTTCCAATAGACGCGGAGCAATTCCGGTTTGCACGCTAGAGTTGAACTTGAATCAACTCTAGCATTGCCGACGCTGACGACGCTGACGACGCTGACGACGCTGACGACGCTCGTGACGCGATTTGCGAGTGTTTACGATATTACGCCTGTCTGTGCGTCGTCGCTAGCGTCGCCAGCATCGCCAGCGTCATATTGTAAACCTAGATTAAGATGTTTTTCCATTGCTTTTCTTTGTTTTTGCAACATCTTAGTGTCATTTTTCCATTTTTCTAACAAATCTAGTTGTTACAAACTGCACTACTTGCTCAAAGTTGAATTCAGTTGAAGATTTTCTTCGACAATCCAAGCAACTAGACCCTTTCTAACTACTGGTGGTTCAAACTGCAGACGAAATGAATTAGCAACCTGTGAGCGAGAAAAAACGAACCTCTCGTTTTGAATCATCAGCATAGAGATTAAGTACCCATATAACAGTCCAAATTTAAAATCGGTGATCGTCTTCGAATTGCTAAAAAGAAGATGACCTTGGAAAAGGGATACCCCCAAATGGACCGAAGAAGTCTTCGAGGTCGTCGAAATACAGAACACCAACCCGGTGACTTACAAAATCAAAGACTGGAACGGAGAGACTATAGAGGGCTCCTTCTAAGAACCAGAACTACAAAAGACGTCTCAAGACGTTTTTCGCATCGATAAAGTGATACGAAAAAAGGTTGACGGGTGTTGGGCAAATGAAAAGGATATCCCGATGTGTTCAACAGTTGGGTGTCTGTAGACGACCTCACCACACTTCAGTGAGATCTTCGATAGTGTTCCATAGTTGCTCGTATTTGTTGAGAGTCTGGGTGGTGGGTGCACATCGACTGGTCTGCTCTTGAAGACCCATTCGCGTGAATATCTTAGATAGAATAAAATCCAATTTGATGAGATTTCTTTGGTGGAGACTATACCATATTCCCTCTATCTGTCGAATTCTCATCGCGACCGTCCTCTTCTCATTCTCGGTAAGATCGAAGCGTTCCAATTGGTTTCTGATGTGATATTTAAGATTGTATTTGGATCTTTTGACGTGATGAGTGTTTAGTCCCGCTCTCGGGCAGTCTACGTCGTAGATGCTACCACATTCCACGCATACGTATTCCATTCGTGCACCTGTTTAAATTTCGCACCACGCTTACATTTTTTAGGTATGGGCTCGATCCAGTCCAATTTCTTTGGAGGATGGAAGGCACAATACCAACATTCGTCGTCGTAGTGAATGGTGGTCCGACAATGAGGACATTGGCTAACCTCTCGAGATTCGCGGTAAGTACCGATGCCGTATCAACCGTCTGCTTTGCACGTACACAACATCCTATATAGGCTATATTCTTCTCATAAGTTTTTATCTGATAGGACACAATATCTTTATATAACCTTTTATGTAGCCATGGAGATACACCAATACCTTCTGAACTTGTACGGCAAAACTTACCATTGAACACCAGAAACGTAGAGAGGAATTGGAAACATTACAAAAATACGTAGACGAACAAGGTCAACACTCAGAGCAGGAAGGTCCAAGAACAGGTATTGATCGTTCTACAATATACTACAACAAAGCTATCGACTCTTGTAGTAAGGCCAGATGATTCCAGATGTTGGGCTACGTTCAGGGCACCGCCCTTCTATAGCAAACGGTGTAGGTGTTGTCCTACGAAACAGTGTAGGGACCCGATTTGTAGTATGTGCCACCAATGGGCTATACAAGATACTGGACGCTTGCGAAGAGTATTCAAAACGTGTGCCGATGGCTATGGAAATTTGGTCTATTGTCTCTGTGGCGCAACCTATATAATATCAACTATGCATAGACATACAACCAACACGTATCTAACAAGAAAGAGGGCCGAGACATAGCTTGCAATATTATAGCAGTGGTACAAGCGCCAGATCCATAACAGAAAACGCTACTCCAAACACTCCCTGGCCTAGTGAAGCAAGCGCACAGATTGGAAGAAGCGACATCTCAAAATGGTACGAGCACCGATTCCACATCTGAAGCATTGCACCAAAGCGCTAGAGTTGGCCAAAAGAGAGTATTCGGGCAAACGAATAACACCTTATTTAGGTGAGAGTGTAATTAATTGCTTACTAACGTTATGTATAGTATTACTAGTGCAAATTCCGTTAAACGAAAATATCAAGAAGTGAGCGTAACTGTCCGTAGTGAGATAACGGGCACGCAAATTTATAAGCCATCTATAACATACGCTAATTAATCGTGTTTATCTAGCTGAACAAATGTCTCCGACTTTTTAACGACTAAACTACTAGTTTATAATATCGTTATGCTAGCAATATAATCTGTTACTTCTAAAAGACAGCTCAAGCTTAACCTTCGCTAAGTTGGCAATATACCAAAAGTCAAAACAGTCTAGCATGCATCTTACACATACATGTTCTCAAGACGGCTGACAACGTCGCTAAATGACGGCCGTTCACGAGCTCTCTCTGACCAGCAACCTTGCATTAGTTTCGCATACACTTCAGGGCAATCGTCTGGAATGACCGGACGCTCGCCTCTTTCCACGGCATCGTCGACTTCGTGCGCAAACCGATACTGCTCGAAAGGAAAACCACGCGACCAAATCTCCCAAAGCACAATTCCAAAGCTAAAAACAAATGGTTTAGTGAATGCAATAAAATTGACGTTCTCGAGTACCTGTAGATATCGATGGATTCATTGTAGCTCTCTCGTCGTGTCAACTCCGGTGCACTCCATCTCACTGTTCCAATACCATCTTCAGACAAGTCTCTCGTCTCGAGCATGATAAGATCAGTTTCTGAATTGTTGCTGACTGATGAATCGTTTCGGTTTGATTGTCGTCTTTTCTTAGCATCACAAAAAAGTCTTCCAAGACCAAAATCAGCGACTTTGACAATCCAACTTTGACTAACAAGTAAGTTCTCACTCTTGATATCTCGATGAATTCTTGGTGGGTCCAATTGGTGAAGAAATTCCATTCCTCTAGCAGCATCTAAAGCAAACTCTATTTTACGGTTTTGATTTATTTCAATACTGAAGTCATCCAGTACGTGGCGTAATGAACCTCGATGCGCAAACTCAACAACGATAAATGGTTGTTCTTGTGGACTTGTTTTACCTGCTCCGATAAAAAGTACAATATTTGGATGACGCATTGTTTGCATAAATTTAATTTCTCGTGCAAATTCCAACGACGATTGGGATTCGTCATCGTCCATCAAAATTTTTACAGCAACGTCTATGTTACGGTACTCCGCTTTCCACACTCTTCCCGATGCTCTTCCTCCTATTTCGTCTTGCAGTTCTATTTCTTGCCAACTGATCTGCCACGCATCATTCAATGTTTGTATGTGACGACGGAAAGCCGTTTCTCGCTCTCTTCGTTTCTTTAGAATGCGCCACAATACAGTAACAAGTAAAGTAATAATACCTGTAACAAGAATAACTTCCATTCCAATATGATAATAAGTTGCGTCTTGACAGTGAGAACCAGTGAAACCGATAGTACACGTGCACACGGGGATCTGTGTTAAACTATTGCTCACCACGAAACATCTCCCATAAAGACAGTAACCCGTGACGCAAACGTTGCAGTCGGACGCCTTAGACGAGCTCTCACCTTTCGTCATCGTTCCGTTCAGACATTTGCTGCACTTGGTCGACCTCAGTTTGTCAGCATAGAAGCCGACCTTGCAGAAGTGGCACGGAAATCGAGAAATATCGCTCGACATTAATCCTTGAGGACATCTAGCCTTCATGTAAACTAAACTAGAATGCTCCAAACTTATCAAATATTTTTACCAGAAATCCAAAGGTGAAAACAAAGTTTAACGGTATATTTTCTATTTCTTGAAGTGCAACGAAATTCCAAGTCCGCAAGTGAACTATAAACATGCACATCTTCAAATTTCCATAAAAATTCCATTTTGTAGCAAGAGAAGAACACTTAGCCGCAATCCATAGCATTCCAGTATGAGCTGTCGCCTTGTAAAAGCAAGTATGGTTAGGGAAAGGTGAAGGGTTAGTTGCTACTATCAAGTTCCACGAATTGCTAATCATGTTATATCTCCACAATTCTGCGTTACTAAAGGTATCATTATTGTTGACTCCACCAAAAACAAACATGTTGACTCCTATGACTGCAGCGGCATGACCATATCGAGGTGAGGGGACGCTCCTTGCAGACTCGATCATTTTCACTTTCTTCCAAATTTTGTGTGTAAGAGAAAATTGCCAAAGATCATTCGAAGGAACGCCGCAACGACACAGACCTCCAAACAGCAACGCTGAAGACGAGTTAAAGATGACGACGGAAAATTTTAATCTAAGAGGTATAGGACTTGATATTTGTCGGAATGTGATCCTTCGACGCTACCAACGTTGTGTGCTTGTATGATACAATCAGCCACACTCTTTCTTGCATGTGCATGCTTACAACATCTAATTTCATTATTTCCCTAGTTATCTTTATTCCTGTAACGTTGAGATATCCCTCCATTTGCCATTGCTTCGTGAGCAAGTTCATCGACCACATGGCTGGCGGCGCAGACCTTACATCGTAGGATGGAAAGACAATCCTATAATATGTGTCTTTCCACAAAGACTGAAATCCGTAATCTGATGGAATTAGAAGGCTGCTGTCCATTCTAGCAAAATTCCATGAAATTTCTTCCGCTACAACGCGTCTCTGTAGAATCCATGTACTTGAGACACATGAGTCAGATTCACCCAACGAAAAGAAGTAATGCTTTACTATTTTACCGTGATCGGCAACTCGTAGAGGATAAACATGGAATTTTAGCCTTACAGCGAGTGTTCTCGGTTGTTTCCAGAGTGGATCATCTAACTGTATCTTTTCGACGAAAGAGACCCCATTAGAAACAGACAACCCTATAACTAAACGTTGTTCAATACTAATGAAAACAATCTCCCTGGTATCATTAACGAAAACGATTTCCGAAACATCATCCTCAACTTTCTTCAAACTATCATATGGAAGGCAGAGATTCGTTTTGTTCCAAATTGATTTCTTTACGGAATATTTCCAAATGCATTCGTTAACCAGAGCCAGCACTGTTGTCTCAAGTGACCAACCACCAACAAATCGTACACTATTAAGAGAAGGAATTGTGTAGTTCCCTACTCTTTCCCAACGATACGTTGTATGTTCTATTACACAGCTGAGTCTGTACCCCACATGATTTTGTTTATTAATACGGAAGAAAACGAAAACATCCTGACTGCAAGAGCACAAAGAGTCCTCACCTTCCACGGCCACCGCGCTAAAGTCATTGCGCATATCCATAGAACTTGGCCAGTTGCCCACAATCGTGACTCGATTCCATTTCAGTTGTTCGAGCAAAAATATCCAAGTCATACTGATAGCATCAGCAGAAACAATGATGGCGCATGAACTACAAAGAGTCACCAGACGGAAATGGATCATCCCTGGAGGCCCTTTCGCCACATTAATTTAGCAATTCTCTTCCATGAGTTTCTCTCTTCATAATAAATCCATGTTTGTTTGGAATTTATATCATTAAACACTGGGTTATTGAGTTCTGTTGTAGATATTCCTCCCAAAATCAGAATCCTGTAACGATCTTTTGGGACTGTCGTCGATGGTTCAGTAGCTAATACTGCAAAGCCAAAGTTCGTTACCCGTGGTGCATTGCAGGTCCAAGAACGGAAACGTTCAAACTAATTAAAAGACTGACCATTACTGTTAGAAACTGAAAATGGTTTATTTTCTTTGTTTACAGCGACTGTAGGTGAGATATGATCCAGTGGCATTTGTTGTACTCTGTTTTTTGTTGTTGGACTTAGAGATGAGCTTGCGCTTAGCTTGTTATGTGGAATAAAGAGGGTCAACAGAAATACGTACAAAGCGCATTCCATGCTGGCATTCGTCAACGACCTGCTACAACAAAAAATTATAAATGAAACAGGCACGCATTGTGGTTGTCCAAAATTCTTAATTATAAGAGCTAATATGGCAAAATAATAAAACAATATCTGCACATGCATTTATTTACTGCGCTATACATGAAAGCTGGTGTTGTTTTTATTTGAAATACAAACAGCAAAGAGACAGACAGACACAAACACAAACTGTCAGAAAGAGATAAATATACCCGTAGACGTTGACAGAGCTCTATACAAAGACCACTCTACTTCCACACACCGAGCGGGTAGCATGTGCATAGTGTGGCATGGGCTAGACTAGATTAGCTATGCCCCCGTCATTTGTAGGCGTTGTCATAAAAATTGAGGACTAAAGCTGTATATAGTATTTACACCACCCTTTATCAAGTCTGGATATGCCACTGATACAGTATGATTCTACCGTATCAGTCAAGTAGAAGCCAATAAAACTAGACGTGTCCAAAAAGTAGGCGTGAAGCATCTTGAAGTTTAGCCCCCTCCATTTCTAGAGGTCCTGCTATGCCCCTGCGAGTAGCCAGCCGATATTTGCTCTTGCGCAAAAGTTTTGCGGTGAAGGCATACTACTGGACCATACGGCCGTTGCCGTACAAATATTTGAAATTAGTACTTTCACCAGTTTGAGATTGCCTAGGAATTCCGGTATAGACTATAGATAATTAATTTAATACTTCATTTCTTCGTTTTAGTTACCTCTATTTGTACAGTCTTGCGTAGCCAGCCCCTCCCCTTTTGACTTCCGTTGGCTGGGAGAGGGTCTGCTAAGGTTCTTTTGATGTCTTGGTTCTGCCCACCCCAGCATTCAATGGAGCATAAAGACATAACGATGACCTGTTAATTCAGATAAGCGAGCGAACACACCACTAAATAGTAGCCGCATGTACAGCAAAGTTTTCGCTTCTGTTTCTGCTGCAGGTGCTGCTGGACTTTGTTCTTGTTTTAGGCGTGATCATTTGCTCTCACAGGTTGCGCGACCGCTTGCTATAAGAATGGTAAGAGACGCACGCAGGTCGTCTTCTTGTACGACAACATTGGCAGGTGAGTTGCTTTTTGGGAACCACACATTCAACAACTAGCATGTGCGCAACAAGAAAGACATCTCACCTACGAAAATTCGAATTGCTTGATCACGCATCGGCAATTTCCGAATGTGACGTACAGTACAGAAGCCAATAAAGTGTGCTACGACAAGAGTGCACGTCCTGACGTCCAGATGAGCCTCTATGCAATTTCGCGAAGAACAACTCACCTACCTGCCAATGTTGTCATACAAGAAGACGACCTGCGCGCTTCTATTACCATGCCTACAGCAGGCAGCCACATAACCTGTGAGAGCAAATGAACTCGCCTAGAACAAGGACAAAGTCCAGCAGCACCTACAGCAGAAACAGAAGCGGCAACTTCGCTTTGTACATGCGGATACTAATTAGTAGTGTATTCCCATCAGTTGCTCGCTTATCTCAATTAACAGATCATCGTTATGTCTTTAAGCTCCATGGAATGCTGCGGTCTGCAGAACCAAGACATCAAAGAAACCTTATCAGACCTTCTCCCATCCAACAGAAGTCAAAGGGGGAGGGGCAGGCTGCGCGAGACTAGTAGTTGTAGTTCCCTCTAATTGTAGTTCCCTCTGATTGTAGTTCCCGGAGGTGTTATGACCCTCAAATGGGTATCATTAATGCTTCGTGACCAGAGAATGCGCTGCATTTCGATTGTGTGGCATCGCCTTCCGCCACGAGTAGGCTACAATGGAAGAACGGGCATTACTTTGACCGTCTCACGCTCCCTTTATTGCAGGGGCATTTTAGCTTGCCTTCTAATTTATCTTCATATTATTGTTCGCTTGCAAATATGCAGATGGATATCGTTGGATTGAAGGAAATACTAAAGTTCGTTCAAAGAATGGAGAGCCCGTGGAAAATGTGGTTAGCAGATAAGACATATAGCGCGGAAACAACATTATTGCTATCATCCTGGAGTGTAATGCTAACAATTGATAAATGAGCAATTAGAGCAATGGTTGCTACCCAGCACTCACTGCCTACTATCTATCTACTTTAGTACGTCAGGGTCTGTCCTCTTCAACAGTTTTCGGCCATTCGAACTGGCCAGAGAAGGCGTTGAAATGTGACGGCGGCGAAATGGAAGAAGTATGTCGACCACGTCATCCAGAAAGTGGGAAACCAATACAATGTCAGACGGCACGGTAGAACAAACAGTAGAGAGATTAGTAGGTGCAGAGTACTCTTCAGACAGTGAAGAGATCCTCCTAGGAGACGACGAGGACGACAACAATGATTAATACAATTAGTGTCGTGGGTACCATTTACTGTATTCTTTGCCGGTAATACAGGGGAGGAGTCTCTTTCCGGAAGGATGCTGTATCTACTAACCCAGGATCAATAGAGTTAATTTGTCCAGAGATCTGACTCCACCTAGTCACGTGCTCTTGAATGATATGTTTCTCAACGGCGTAGGCGCGAACTTGCCGAGATACGGGAATTTTTTCCACGTGTTCTCAATTCTTTGAACGGACTTTGCACGCTCAAGAATCTGCATGTCTTTGTTTTTAGAAATTAACAGTGCTATTTAATTGCAATAAAATTTCTATGACGCAAAAGAAACGCAATTAGATCACGTGATTAACCACGCTTCTTACCGTGCGCTAGGACAGACTTAGCTTCGGCTCTAGATTTCAGAAAAGTTGACATCACGAATCAAACGGTGATGTGACGGAGCAATTCATAAGACACAGACTGGTATGGAGCGCATATACCGTTGGGTAATTAGACGGCAGTGATTTCTAGCGTGATGTACATGCATGTAATCACACATCCATCCATACACGAAGGCAGCAGACCGCGATCCAATCAAGCCATGCATAAATGCTTTGTACTACTAAACACCAAGTCTGGTAACTTCTACAAAATCCCATTTCTTACAGCTCATAGCTGCATGAAGTCTCAAGAAATCCTTGCGATTTCATTTTCTTTCCTTAAACTACAGTCTTCTCAAAATACATGTTTGGAGTTTCAGTCTTAGTATCAAAACGTGATGTACTTCACCAATTGAGAACTTTGCCCTAGCTAAACGGCTTTGAACCAAGACAGTCGTGAGTATTATTAAATAACTAATATATGTTCTAACACACTGTGCATGGGGCGTACTCAAATATTCGAGGTCACCACGTTTCTCGACATTCAGCAGTTTTCGTTTTAGTGTTACAAGTGTAGGTAAACAACGACTAAGATTATTGGCTAGCTTTTAAGTGTCGTAGTTGTTGAAACGAAAACGAGTTAGCGTGCACTCGCTTTCGTGTGACCATGCCCACCTAACGCGCGGTAAGCCATAGCAGTTTTCATTTACTTCCAACGCCCCTGCAACCTACTGCGTCAATAATTTGCTTAGGAACGAACGATGCAGATACTCAGAGTCAGTGTAGCACAAACGCCCTGCACAGTGACACTCTATTCTATCTAGGTTAACGTACCAACCCAATAGGTAGTCTTCTCGGACACTGCTCTAGGACAAATAAGTCATTGTCACTTAGGCGTTTACGCCCAAACACACAGCACTTGACCATCCAACTTACGGCAATGATTTCGCTTCGTAGGGCGTCTTGTTTACCTTCTCTGTTAGTTGTGAAAGCTTTTCTGGAAGAGAAAAGGCCTAGACGACCGGCAGAGGTACAGATGTTGGGAGGCGTTTCACTAAACACACAGAAGAGATCGGCGGTTGTTCTATTGCTCTTGCGCAGAATGCATGCTAGACCAGGCGTTTGCTCTTCACTCTGGTTTTTCACGATATGAAACGAGTAGGCTGCAGTCGTCGCTGTGATCTTGTGGCAATCGACATGCTACACTTCCAGAGCTATCTGTGCATGTGTTTTCTTTTCAATCGCAAATCATATTTGTTCACAAAGCTAAACATGACGGACAATAGACAGTTGAAAGCCGTTCCTCCATTCATTCTGTCTAAGAAATCCTCTACTCGTGGCATTGGAAACCCATCTTTGGTTGTTACCGCGTAGAATTTTCGGTAATCAACACAAAACCTTTATAAGCCATTTTGCTTCCGTACACCGGCACCTTGACCGCCACTTGCAGCCCATAACATAACTGAGTCGAGATCGGTCGCTCCCAATCCTTTACATAAATGGACGACTTCCTCGTGACCACCTTCTGCAGTCAATATCATGACTTCGTCGAGATTGACATTGTATAATAGTTGTGATACAATCGCACGACGTGTACATGACCACAATATGCAGCTATGTTCATAGCATAGCCTCTTGGACGTGAATGGCGCCGAGTTGTCGAGCCAGATGCACCATAATAGCATGGCCGCAAGTGGCAGCTATGGTCATGACTTTATTGGAAGAAAGGATATACTGGTCTGCAATAAAATCTTTTTTTAGGATGTATTTGACCACCCAACCGGTAGACTCCTAAGTAACCGTCGTTGAAAATGTCTAGGAAGAGTAGTAAGAGATTCACTATGATAACGCACCGCATGAGCAACGGCAAGAATTTGTAAAGGTAGTATCACCATTGTATGTACTATAGATCACATTTGTCTCATAAGACGTTCAACACCAGCTTCCGCGTCTTGGGCGCCGAGTGGGGGTGCGCACCCTCGACGAGAGAAGATACTAGACAGACAAGATACATATATATATATATATATATATATATATATATATATATATATATATATATACATACTTTAGACTCACGGATGGGAGATAGGGGGTGGACAAATGAAATAGATTGGGGAAAAGGTGGACCAAAACCGGAGTGGGCCACACCGGTACTCTATATACTACTGCTATTTACATTGCACGTCATCACTTTGCTACCTTCGCACGAAACAATGGTAGCGAACGTGATAGCTTGTATGTTGGGCGCGCAGACTTGGAAGAACGAAGGCAAGCGTCTTCCTTTTATTTGTGTTGCTAGGAGTAATAGATACTTTCCGTATGTATTGTCTGAAGTTAGGAATGGCCATTTTAGATTCTTTGGAAATTTGAAGCGCCGTTCCAAAGCTAGGAAGATCAGAAAGAAAACGCGGAAATTGGCTAAAACTGTTGCAGACAGCGACTGCTGCATTGTTGGTAACAATTTACTCTGATCAGCATGCAGGAACCAAATTTGGTGAAATTACTGTCGCTGTTTTGGAGATGTGCGCAAGCACACGCACTCCTACACTCGCACACACACTTCCTTATTAATTGTTGTTGATGCTGCTGTTATTTGCCGTTGTTGTTGTGTTGTTAATGTTGTTCATAGCTGTATGTCGTTTATATCAAATCTCTGTGTACAATGCAAATATTTATTATTACATTATGGTATGACATCTGCCTCCGACTAGTAACTTTTGAGGGTAGGTCTGCTGTTTCGCAAAATATGAAGAGACAGCCCAGTAGACGAACGGCGCAAAACGCAAAATGTGGGCGCATACACGTATATCACTTGAAGATATAGCAATTAAATGTAAATGTATAGTACATATACCGTAAGAGAGCTGACCTACAAACGTTTTAAGCAAGACGTCTAGAGATGGCAAGTATACATTGCCAGTGGCGGACGCAGAGTTTGCCTAAAGGGGGGCACAAACGACTAAAAGCTGGTATAAAGTCGTCAACTTTATGACGTCACACATTCACAGCGTGACTCGAAATTGTAATTAGGTACCGATTTATGAGACGTATGCTTATATTGGGAAGTCAAGACAAATGTTTGGGCAAAGAATTTACCAAATTACATGGTTTTATTTTCTAGACCAGGTCTGGTTCTAGACTCTAAAGTTACGGTCCGTACGTGCATGTACTGTGCATGAGTCTGTCATGCTTTCTCTTGAACGTGAATGTGGTACACACAATTAAGAGTGAAAACAGTAGACGAAATGCTCATGCGCTGTTTCTCCACAAGCTAGCTGCCATACAACGTTCTAAATTAAAGAAAAACATGCGCCGCAGTACATTTAGAGGAAGTAGTCAGCAGAAGGGTACTAAGATTACTCGGTAATATGTATAGGTTCTAGCCACTAGCTACATCTAATAATATGTCAATGAATGGAGTAATAATGATTATTAGATTTATCTCGGATGTGCTCATTCTTAGGCATTACTAGTCTTAGCATGGAAACGGATTGCTCTGGCAGATATTAAGGTCGAACCAGCTTTAAGTAATTAAGCCACAACGCGACGCTCTGCTTATATTTTAGTATCCACGCAAAGTCAGAAATATTATACAAAGCAATTGTTATTGAGGGCGCTTCTAAAGGGGCACGTGCCCCAATGCCCTCGTCTAAATCCGCCACTGATTGCCGTCCAGTTATAATTTGGTGTTGCAGATCCAGTAGACGCTCTCGTTGTCGTTGAACGTAATGTCTCTAATTTCAACGACCAGGCATTATTATTAATTAATATGTCAAATTGTAAGTTTAAACTTTGCAATAAAAATAGCAGCTACTGTAGTCAGAAGATTGAGCTATACAGCAGGTGGATTTTTCAACAACCAACCAACCAATAACAACAACCGTCAACTTTCTAGTAAAATAAGCACTACATTTTTATAACAGTTCAGCTACCTGCAACGTCTATATATAACAACATACACAGCAAGCAGTAATCAAGATAAAAACAGTAACCAAGATGAAGAAAAGAAAAAGCACGCCAAGAGTTGGTACTTCATCAGTCAACAAAGACAGCCATGGCGTCTGCTTCTCCCACATTACCTGAAAATGTAAGAAAGCTCAATGACACTACGAAATTGAAAATTTGTTAACATGCATGGGCGAGTAGCATACATACCAGTTGACCATTTCTGAGCTGTATTGACACGACTGTATTTGATTTGAAATTTGTTCCTTGGATCCCAACCGCAACCAGTACCAGGAGACAAAAAGACAAGCCAGCCTGCATCAGCTCCACAACCACCGTAATTTCTGTTGATGAACCATTGACGAGTTCCCCATGCGTGAATTCCAAAATAGTTTGGGGTACTTGTTTTCAGATCAGTGTATGGAGAGAAAGCTAGACGTTCTTTGGTAAACCAAGAATTCTTGTTGGACAAATGACCATCAAAACTCATTCGGAGCACCTCAGCTCCTCCTTTGTACAACACGACAACAATCTATGCAATCAAAAACGAGACAGCATTATTATTATCATTGTGGGAAACAACAATTAATACTGTTCATTTGACCTCTTTGGGTCTATATAATCGCCATTCGTCAACAATCCGGTTCTTATAGTGACCTTTAAAAAAGTTGTTTGTGTTGAGTGCATCATCTCGCTCCTCGTTGACCGCACCTTTGTTGGTCCACACCTTTGCAACGTTTCCTGGTACTCCACTAACTGCTTTGTAGACCATTGTGTAGCCTAAAACCACCCGAAAGATTCTTTTCAGCCCAATACAATATTCTTTATTAATTAATCAATTAGTCTAAAACAATAAATTTTAGGCTTTAGAAAAAGTTGCTGATCCGGTGAACCATGCAAGATGATACGGAATCGACGAGTCTTCATGAATAGTAAATTGTTAAGAAATCATCGAGTTTCTTACTGTGACGTATATATATATATATATATATATATATATATATATATATATATATGCTAGTAGAGGTGCCAATCTCTAGAATTATGCTTTTGTCTTTATATATAAGTATAAATATATATTAATTAGTACGGAACGCTTTCTATCCTTGGTATGTACCCTTTAAATCTCCTGGGTGTGTATGCAATGTAGCATTGTCAAAATCCTCATGGTCAATAAGTTAGTCATCTGTAGCTGAAATTATGCAGCTACAAGTACAAATGGTTACTGCATAGAAGTGTGTAAACCGTGCTCACCTCCATTTTCCATGTCGCAGAACACAGGAAATGAATCACCAGTAACTAGAGCAAAAGTTACTCATTTCTCATATCAACAATTTTAGCTAAGTACATAGGCAGACTATTACCAACACTTTTGATGTAGTAGATACCATTGTCCACATCACGAAGAAGCTCAGCTATTTGCCGACAAGAGTGACCTGGAAGCTGTTTTGTTCCAAACAAGACCTGGAAAATATCTAGCTGTAAATATAATACTAATTTGAAAAATCATTTCTACTTACAGTGTTGCCAGTGTAATCACCTGCAAAAAAGCAAATTTAATTATTTGTTAGACTAGGTTGTAGAAATCAAAAATGTACTAAATCACAACATACTACATGCAAATATATTACATAGTCCTTATAAACTGCCTGATTGAACGTTCAAAACGTAAAAAATATAAAATTTGTAATGTACTTCATTATATGTCATTAAATGGCAACCAAAATTCTAGCATTGTCATAACATTCAAACTCTCGCGTAAGATTAGTATTTAACTAATTAGCATATACTGTCCATATTAGATAGAAAAGATTTTTTGTTTCAAAATTCCAGAATGCACATGTACATCGCTGGCCTAAAGTGACATGACCCTCTACCAAACCTACTTAGCAAGTAAAACCTCATAATTCAAATGAGGCGTTTGCAGATCGAGGTAGACCAAACTTCAATCAATTAAGTTAACAGCAATCTACAAAAAAAATGTCTTACTGAGGGTGGTGCTGATTTTAGCTGAGTCCGAGTTCTACAAGCAGAGATCACGCCAGTCGTCAGTTATCTAATTTAAACGTTAACTATTCAAAGGTGTGTGCACTTACCCCAACGCTGTGCGTCTTAGACGCATCCAAGAAAACTGCTAGGAAACTGAGCAGCACAACAACGACAGTACTAGTCTTCAGCCTGAGGTATGGCTAGTAATTGCATACATGAAGATACCAGCGCAAACGCTTTTATAGGCGCTCATCTGGCACTGCAGCCACTTGCAGTTGCTCAATCCTTCCGTATGACGTTGATCTTACCGTACACCGTGGCATGCAAATTTCGACGGACGTCATGATTTTCCTTGAACCGTTTCCAAACTTGGAGTATTCCGGATTTGGGATGCAATGTAAATTTCTAGAAAAGCGGTTACTCGAGGGGGACGTATTATAGACCGACATACTCGAAACTCTAAGGGCGTGGTATATTGCCTCAGTAGAGTGACTGTCTAAGCTGGCTAAATCTCAACTCATATCAGCACTCGAAGACACCTTTAATACTGAGGCATGGATCCAGAGCACGAATCAATCGTGAACAAGTCAGCCTGTTAGTCATACAATCAATTAACATACGATCACACGTGAGCACGATAACAAGTGATGGAAACCCCGAGTTTTGCGTCTAGTAAACAAAATCGCTCACTGTTAGTCTAGAGATTGTAACACTGAGTAGTGGAACATACTGAGATAAAACCAAAAGCCGTACCAAACAGGTATGGGCTCTGGTTCCAACAAATTCTGTAGTACCGTAGTCAAAATTTAGGTATGTAAGCAAACCACACATGATACGGCGTACACACTTTTCCTGTTCTGTAGGAAAAATAGTGTCAGTTCTCATACAAAAGCACATTAATTAATATACAGCTACATTTATCACGCTACCGCCACAATTTCGCCTCTCGGACGCTTGGTGTCGTCATTCGTTCTAGGGTGAGGCTGTAGGTCACAAGACCTGCAGCAAACGTCATTGACCTTGCACGTGACACATTTTTAGATACAAATTTATCACAAAAAATTTTTTGTTAGTAAAATTATTAAAATTTGTACTCGTACCATACTACACAACATCACCAAGTCTTCGAGTCGAATAGTTCAAAATTACGGTACCTGCCTACTGTACATGTAGCATGTAGACTGATCCTGCATGCTATAGATATCATATTGCTTGTTAATCAACGTGTACTAATAAGCATTTATTAACAAACTTTCTATCGTAAGCAAAAAGGATTACGAGGTTGCTGTCTAGAGTAATAGGACATATGCTCACGTGATCTGGCCATTCGATAACGTTTGTCTCAATTCCGTGTCGTCCAATGTAAACACGTAGTGGCGGTTCAATAGGCATTCTCGTTTAAACACGAAACACTAATATGAAAGTCAAATGCAAATGCAAATGTCAGGGCAGATATACGGTAGCGATGGCACAAGAGTAGCTGCTCAACTTGATGAATAAGATAAATACCACCAACTAGGAAGACTAAAAACAACTTGTGGTTAAATGTGGTCTAAAAGACAAATTGAGGGACAGTTTTTTATCCTAAAATGCATGTTCACAAGCAATACATAAGCAATAAGATGCATAACATTAACAATAAAAACACAACTATTTACGTGCAACCACACCTTACCTAGATATTAATTAAATATTATTATCTTGTAATCTAAATTCTTAACAACTCATTGACATTGATCTTTTGTTTGCTTAGGTTTCCAGGAATTCACAATTCCAGCTTCTTGCTAGTTGCTGCCTTTGGTCCTTCCCCACAACACGTTCATCCTCCAGATCACACTTATTACCAACAAGAATAATTGGAACCTAAATCCAATGTGTCAATGACATTCCTCCCTAGACATGACGTCACAACCTACGTCTTTGGTGTCTTTCACGGGCAAAATTTGTTCGCGCAAATCTTGAATGTAGTTGAACGTCGACTGCGACGTAATAGAATAAACGAGTACAAATCATTGTCCATTCTTCATGTACAAATCACGCATGGCCGTAAATTGTTCCTACAAGAGACGTTCGCTCTATCTCCTACGTGCGCCATTTCGACAAACACTCACCGTTTCCACAGTGTCCAGAATCTCCAACATGCACTGCTGTCCGTTTACTTCTACTTGCTGAACACCCACCAACACGACAACAAGCAAACGATTAGCCACAACTCGCAATCCGTAATAAAGGCATCCGGAAGCTATTCATTACGCTGTCTGCTGACGCTCACCATACGATACGAATCTTCTGTCGTCGAGTCATACTTCTCTACAAATATCTCTTGCACAAACTGGACAGTCTACAACACACACACACACACACACACACACACACACACACACACACACACACACACACACACACACACACACACACACACACACACACACACACACACACACACACACACACACACACACACACACAAACACAAACACAAACACACACACACACACACACACACACACACACACACACACACACACACACACACACACACACAAACACACACACACACACACACACACACACACACACACACACACAAACAATAGTCAAATTGACACCTTGTATGGGGACCCTCGCACAACAGATTTCCACATCAGGCATCCTCGTATGAATTTCAGTCACTATAACCGTATAGAGTAGAGAACCGTGTAAAATTGTCTCCTAATAACAGTTTCTCACGATTATCTAGAACTCCTACTTCTCGTACACGTTACTCTAGCTATCTAATCTGAAACATTCAAAATGGTCGTGCAGCGACTCTAACATGCATCTTCAACATACATGTTTACCAGACAGCTGACAACTTAGCTAAACGGCGGTCGTTCCGGACCTCTTTCGGCCCAACCATCTTGCATTAGGATCGCATACACATCCGGGCAATCGTCTGGACGACGGAACGCTCGCCTCTTTCCACGTCGTCGTCTGTTGGAAACTAATTAGCATAGTTAGATACTTAATTAATCATAGAACTCCTTAGATCTTTTGTAGTGCGAATGCGCGTTTTAGAATTTTTCATAGCTGGTGTTTTACAGCCACATGTATGGTTGCTCGCACTTTAGTGAATACAATAATTGTTCTTTAACTGAGTTGAGCCAATACGTTATGCGCCCAGCGCGTTTTCCACTGCGCTATTTCAAGTACTGAAGTATAGCTAGAGAGCGAGTCAGTTGGTGCTTGCTGAACAGAGCGCGGATCTCGACGGTTTGAACCAGGAAAAGAACGTTGAGATTTCTCGCATGGTGATCTATGGATGAAAAATGGATTATTGATAAGTTAGATGGAGGTAACTAGATCACCTGGAAATTGCAGTTGAGGCATCTACTGCTTGCGAAAAACTTGTGGAGTACGTTGGTGGATCAGTAAATGTAGTGCTTCCGCAAAATTCAACTGGTGAACAACGAGCTTAGTATCAAATTGAGTCGCAAAAGGAAATTTCGATTATTGTT
Organism: Corticium candelabrum; assembly: GCF_963422355.1. Taxonomy (NCBI): domain Eukaryota; kingdom Metazoa; phylum Porifera; class Homoscleromorpha; order Homosclerophorida; family Plakinidae; genus Corticium; species Corticium candelabrum. The sequence goes on along the minus strand of NC_085101.1, from coordinate 1,786,387 downwards.
ATGTCTGTCAGTACATCTCAACTGTATCTCATAATCTCTTATGAAGAATCAAAGGAAGCCTAGGATCCTCCTAGGAAGTATTTTGAGAGAGAAATTCTAGCTAATAACTCTTCCGTAACTAAAGAAAGAGTATTTTCGAAAGAAAATGAGTGACTGCAATTCAATTGACAGCCATCTAAACGAAATGAAAGAACTGACAGATAAACTGAACTCAATTGATTGGTGCACTAATTTCTGAAGAAGATCGAGTAGTTACTCTACTTGGAAGTTGAACTTAATCTTTCCCACTGTAGTCACTGCTTTTGAAGCACGTACAAACAATCTGAAAATGGATTTTATTCAGCAGCAACTAATCCATCGTGAGAAATCGTAATAGTCAGGAACCGAAGTCTGCAGATTTACATGATTCAGCACTAGCAGAAGCGGAAATCTCCATCAGTGTTGGACCTGCATGTGACGAGCCTGGTCGTATTCAGCGATTTTGTCCAAAACGACAAGACAAATTACAAAATCGAGCAAAAATTTATTAAAGACGAAATTGAATCAGACTGTGATGGTGAGGGAGAATTTCCTGTGTCTGGTGAAGTTCCTAAAGTTAGATGGTTGGTGGACTCACGTGCATCTATAGTCACACGACTCCTAAAAGAGAATACTAGGTTGAGTATCAATCATTCTCAACTCCTGAAAAGGTTGTTTTGGGTGACGGTAAATTAGTTAATGTTGTTGAAGCCAGTGGGAGTTGGTACTATACGACTGCACATGCTATTCGATGTTAGTAACAGCAAGAAGGCAGTAATATGATATTGCATGCTCCAAGATTGTCCTGCAATTTGTTCTCTGTAATAGCAGTTGTAAAAAGAGGTCATACAGTAAAATTTGGTCAATATAAGATGCTTAATTGATTAGAGGTCTGGCCAAAGTTTGCAAGGAATGCGTTTTGTAGCTAGAAAACTATATCACTTGAAGTGTAAAGTCATAATTGGTGAAGAAAGTGCGTCAATGAGGTTGCAAAATCCGCCACAAGTCGATGGCATCAACGGTTGGGTTATTTGAATGGGCAACAGCTCACTAATGTTGAGGCTTAGTATCTGGCATCAAGTTGCCTATAACTTCAAGTCTGTTATATTTTGTGAGAGATGTATATGGAAAGAAAACCATTGAAATCCTTGACACATACACAGTCAAAATATAAACTAGAACTTATCAATAATGATGTATGTGGACCACTTCAAGTAGAGTCCATTGGTGGGAGTCGATACTTTGCTACGTCTATAGATGACTATTCGAGGAATGTCTCAGTTTACTTTACTAAACAGCAGGATAACCAGATGTTGACATCCAGAAACAGAAAACAAGCAACCAAGCACGCACGCACGCACGCACGCACGTACGCACGCAACACAAATATTATCATACAGTATATTAATCACTTAAAAACTCGAATCTCATGCTCAGTTACATAAGTTTTGCTTTATTCTTAGGACATACAACAGCGGTCTACGACTAATGTCTACTCAAGGGTTTCAATCTTCTGCCTATATACCCTTGTATTGGCTATAAAACGATTCTCCAATGCTATAAATATTGCTGTTTGATTAATGGTTTAATTGAAGAGAATTCTCTGAAAGCCATGATGATGGTGACACAGGTTTGAAAACCAATTTTAGTTACAATAGAAATTGTGCTTAATTAATTAAATTACAATTTGTACAAAGAAGAATGTCGTGAATGTAATTGTTCTCATACTTATAATGATGGCCATTATTGCGACTCCACTCATAATTAAGTCATCCCAATTACTATTAATATCAATAAATTGATAAAATTAAATTTACTCTTTCACGTTCAAACTTAACAAAATCAATAGAAATTTCATCTACAGTCAGATCAGAAAATCTGACAAAGCAGTATCCCTGCAGCCATCCTTTCTGAATAACATTTCAATCATGAGCACAAATTAGTCTCGCGTGGCCAGACGTTCGCGCGCGGGGGAGGGGCGTGTAGTACGTTTGGAGACTTTGGACACAACGGCCGAGTTTTTGTTGGCGACGCCAGAATTTTGGCGTGACCAATCACTTTGCAGAACCGCAATTATGAGCGTAGCTAAACTATCACGTCCGGGACTTCATGGCTGCTATCGCTAAAATGTTGTACGATGAAGAGTCGATTTCACTTGCCATTCTGTTTGCAACTAAGTCTATGGGGTACCTCGAGCTTTGATCTTTACAGGAACAGGTAGTAAAACACTTTTTAGGAGGTAGAGACGTTTTTGTGTCCTTTCCCACCGGTGGTGACAAGTCGCTGTGCTACGTTAACCTACCTCTTGTCGTACCTGCGTTTTCTAGTGCCAGGAAGATTGATACCAGACTCTTTGGCAAACCGTTCTACTGTATAACGAGCTCGAGCTGAAGACGCTGACATCGGTATCATGCGCGCACGTTCTGATGGTTCATCACCCTCTACTCGCTGAGCCTGAACATGCAATTTCCCAATGGCGTTGACCCGCCGTGGCAATTCTGCCTCCTTCCTATTGAGCTCATCTCGTAGGGATTTCAAATTCTCTAGATTTCTTGCGCAAGGTCGACAGAGCAAGAGTGTGGTGGGAGCATGACGCTCACCGAATCAGAGTAAAACTCGGCCACAAACTCTTCTAAGAATAGATGTTCATTGTGAGAACTGTGCACTAAACGGCGGGTCGCACTGTAATGTAGTGTATGGTCACGTGATACTTCAGCGATGTATTTAGCCTGCAGCGCTATAATAATAGCTCATTCTTGATACCCCCACTTGCGCGTGCCAAAGACATTACATTGGTGACAGGATGGACAATTGTGTACCTACAGCCTTTGGAGGTTATGATGACTTGCTGGTATTTCTGGATCGTGTTACTGTCTGGTCACAGTTGAAGGGTTTTTCTGGAGAAAAGAAGGCTCTCGCCCTAGCATGACGATTGGAAGGGGCTGCATTTGATAACTACCGACGCCTGTCGGTGGACGACAAAACAAGTTTTGACGCAATCGTCAGTTCGCTAAAACGTGAGTTTCTACGTGGCGGAGCAGATCGCATGCAGGCAGTCACTGACCTACGACGACGAAAATGGGCTGTTACTGCAGAATCTGTTGGTGCGTTTGGTCATGATGTTCAACGACTTGTTCGTTTATCTTACCCTAGTTTTGACGTGGATTCGGTAACTACAGTGGCTCGAGACGCGTTTTTGGAAGGGTTGCCGCATGAGTTCCAAGTTCAGCTTCGTTTGAGTGGAGATACAGCTTTAAAATCAGTGGCAGAATTAAGTGAAGAAGTACATCGTTTACAGATAGCAGGTATCGGTGAGAGAAAACCAAGCGGGACGATGTCGGCACTTTCACGGGATTTCAGTCAATCGTCCGGTTCCAGTCATTTGTCAACCGGCGAAGATACACGATGTCATAATTGCCGATCATTAACATTTGACAGGTCGGCGGATGCCGATGGTGTTGGTCATGTCAGTGCGGTTGATTCGGTTTCCGGTAGCCGACAGAAGTCTCTTTGGGGTCGCGGTCGCGGTCGACGACGGAAAGACTTTGAAATGCAGAAAACATCTGGCCGATTTTGTTTCATCTGTGGCGATTCTAACCATATTCGTCCCAATTGTCCTCATTTGCACGATTGTCATCGGTGTTTACGTCCAGGACATGTAGCCCGTAATTGCACGGCACAGGCTCCAGTACATCGAGATAGCGGTAAGCAAAGTCACGTTACAAACCTGACAACTAATGTACATGGTTTCATAATGGTGACAGCTATAATTGGTAAAGAGAAATGCCCTTTCCTCGTTGACACGGGAGCTGATGTGAGTTTAATAGGCTATGATGTCGTTGAGGGAAACAAGTTGGCAATGACACGGCAGGTCGCCCGCCAACCGGTAATGGTCGATGGCACCATACTTAGATGTGAAGGTATGGTGAATGAATTTATCCAGCTAGGATCTCGTGGTATTCGTGCCTCCTTTTACGTGGTTAAAGGAATTCCTTATGGAATATTGGGAACCGATGTGTTGTCGTCTCTAGCGGTACAGATTGATGTGGCCAATAAGAAATTGTGTATTGACGGAGATGAAGTATCAAGTTTCGAGAAGGTTGACACCATTCAACAATCTGTTCAGCTGGTAAAATTTGGGCGAGTATTTGCACCGGTCCACATGACGATTCCTCCAGGACAAGAAATGACTATATGGGGTCAAGTTCGTTCTGCCATACCAACGGAATGGACAGGTATTATTGAGGTAACAGAAGATTTGTGCGAAAGATCTGGTTTGTTGGGTTGCGATACGATTGCAGTTGGAGGTAATCAAAAGAGGGTTCCTGTCCGAGTTTGCAATTTGACGTCTTCCTCTATAGCAGTGTATAAGGGACAAAATATTGCAGAATTTTCGGAAGCGGCCGTTGTTAATAATCAGAATGGAATTGAACGTGGTACATCCCCAGATGTAGGGAGTAAACCTTGGACGGAGGTAACTTTTGGAGACAAGTTGACGCAAGTGGAAAGGACTCAGTTAGAAAGATTGCTCAAGCGTTATCGTACTGTATTTTCATATGAAGGAAATGAGGAAAGTGCAAAAGGAATGGAGCATACAATTCCGTTAACAGATGATGCTCCTGTGACATGCCGCCCTCGTAGATTGCCGACAAAGTGGAGAGCGGAAGTTGCAGAAGAGGTGAGAAATCTTCACCAACGAGGAGTTATACGTCCTTCAACGTCTGCGTTTGCTGCACCAGTATGTCCGGTACGAAAAAAAGATGGAACTTTACGTTTGTGCATTGACTATAGAGCTTTAAATGCGAGAACTAAAGATACGGCTATTCCCACGGGAAATCTATTAGAAGCTGTTGAATCTATGGCTGGAGCACGGTTCTTTAGTAAAATCGACTTAGCGCATGGCTATTTCCAAATACCCATTGCAGAGAAAGATAAAGAAAAGACTGCTTTTAGTACACAATCCGGATTATGGGAATTCAACAGAATGCCATTTGGACTAAAGGGAGCACCAGCTACATTTTGCCGTATGATGAATTCAATCTTAGGTCATATGTCACCATTACAGCTAGTGCTATATATGGATGATCTGTGTGTTTTCTCTGACTCGTTTCATTCACATTTAGAACGTCTAGAACAAGTCTTTCAGACATTACAAAGTCATGGATTGAGAGTCAATGGAAAAAAGTGTGAGATTGGTATGACTGAAGTTGTTTTTTGTGGATATAGAGTGAATGCAAATGGCCTTAGTCCAAAATCAGAAAAGACAGTGGCGATTGCCAAAATTCAGAGACCGAGTTCAATTAAAGAGGTCAAGTCATTTTTGGGTATGACCGGTTGGTACCGACGTTTTATTCCGAAATATTCAACAATTGCTAAACCACTTACGTCGTTATTAGAAGGTGACAAAATTTTTCATTGGTCTCCTGAATGCGACAGTTCGTTTGTTACTTTGAAAAAGAAGATAATGTCTGCTCCGGTGCTAGCTCATCCTGACCCATCTCAGATGTTTATACTTACAACGGATGCCTCAACGGTAGGAATTGGAGCCGAATTAGCACAAAGCACTCCAGACGGTGTGAGACCTGTAGCTTATTTTAGCAGAGTTCTGACCAAAACAGAAAGAAAGTATTCTACCTATGACCGTGAGTTTCTCGCTATAGTTATGGCGGTACGACATTTTCGACACCATTTGATTGGAACGAGGTTCATAGTACGAACGGATCATCGTCCCCTCCAATTTAGATCGGTTGTTAAAGACCCTTGGGGTCGAAGAGCCAGGTGGATTGCGGAGCTGGAAGAGTACTCGTTTAGTGTAGAATATATAAATGGTGAAACAAATAAAGTGGCCGACGCTTTGAGTCGTTTGGAAACTCAGGATGAGTACTGGTGCGAAAACGACATAGAATATGGTGCAGTCGACAAGATAATTCCCGACTGTGCTATGAGGTCGTTATCACAAAAGTGTGTTGCCTGGGCTGAAGATGTATGGTCAGCAGATAAGTTCAGGGAAGCACAAAAGAGAGACCCGTTGCTTAACAAAGTGTACGACCTATTGAAAAAGAATATTTCTGCTTCCGCTGCAAGCTTGTCTTTGGACATGAAGCAGTTGTTTAAAGAAGAATTACACATTTCTTCAACTGATATTCTGTATAGAACAAATCCTGGAGTTGGATCACAAATTGTGGTACCATCAAAGTTAATTCCAGAGGTTCTTAGACTGGCGCACGATGAACATTTGGCAGGTCATCAGGGTTCTAAGAAAACTTTGCTTCGGGTTTTGAGTCGTTTTTGGTGGCCAACCGTTCGTAAAGATGTAGAAAACTACACGCAATCTTGCACTGTTTGTGCTGAAAGAATGCCTGTCAACATTAAAGCTCGACCTCCCCTGTTGGAAAGACCGTCATCGGCAAAACCATTTGAGGTTATTGAAATGGACATCAAAGGTCCTCTACCGAAAACCGACGGCGGATATCAATACATTTTTGTTATACAAGATGCCTTCTCGCGGTATGCAGAAATGTGTGCCATACGGAGACAAACAGCCGATGAAGTTTGTGAGAAACTACAAGAATGGATTGGAAGGTATGGTATTCCAACACATTTTCATTCAGATAATGGTCCTTGTTTTGTAAGTCATGTCTTTAAAGAATTTTGCAAACAATACGGTATTCGACATTCGTTTTCAACACCTTATCATCCACAGGCTAATGGATCTGTTGAACGTCTTAACCGCTCTCTGGGTGAATCTTTGTCTAAGATGGTTGCGTCACATCAACGAGATTGGTATGACCATCTCTTTGCGGCACAATTTGCTCATAATACAGCATACCACGAAACCATGGGAGATACACCTTATAGAATCGTTTTCAAAGATTCCCCAAGAACTATGTTACACGTAGCAGCGGATCTGGTATATTCTGAGTCAACAGATGAACATCAACTACCTACCGTGTATGCTGACCAAGAACAGGAGAAAGTTGCAGAAATGTACACTAATGTCGAAAGTAGATCCAAGCAGATGAAGGAAGCTAGACAACAACAATATCAAAAAAAAGTTCGAAATTTTCGTAAGTATAAGATCGGTGACCTGGTATGGATAACAGCAACGTCTCGACGGGTGAAGAAGTCTCGATCACTGTCTCCCAGGTGGATAGGTCCCTATACAATAATTCAACCTTTGTCGGATGTCGTCTATTTGCTGCAAAGATGTCGCGGAAAGAAAGTTATTTCTGTTCATGCTGCAAAGATGTCGCGGAAAGAAAGTTATTTCTGTTCATCACGATCGGATGAAACCATACAAGTCAAGGCCCGTACATCTCACATCGAATGAACGATCGGAAGTGATATGTCAACCGATTGATAATCTCCAACACGATAAGACGGATCCTGGACGGGATAAAGGGTCCAAGGAATGGGAATGTTGTTCAGGAGGCGTTGACCAATCGGAGAATGGCAACGATGACGATATGGACCAACTGGAGAATGATAACGAAGACGGTATGGGTGAAGACCACAATGGTGATGATGCAGTTCGAATCCAACGTCCCGTCCGCAATCGACGTCGCCCACAGCGATACGGAGATTACCTAATGGATTCCGACATTGATTCTAGTATGGACTCTGATTAAGTCTATTCGCTAATTAAGTTAATTAGAGAAGGTTATTTTAGACACTTTTTAGAGGGGGAGTGATGTAATGTAGTGTATGGTCACGTGATACTTCAGCGATGTATTTAGCCTGCAGCGCTATAATAATAGCTCATTCTTGATACCCCCACTTGCGCGTGCCAAAGACATTACAGCACGTTTCGTAGTCGCTTTGCAATAAACGCAATCCATCAATCAGCCTCGTAATTCTGACATTCGATCAACTTCCTGCTGCGGAGGAGGAGCAGGTCTCCGTCTGCGTTCAAGTTAATTTACAGTTCACAATAGAAAATTGTGGGATGAAAAGAACGCTTTCATATATGGTAACTACCTGAACTAGTCATTTTGCGCGGTAACAGCTAATCATGACGTAATGCATACCAGCCGCCAACAAAAACCTGGCCACTGTGTCCAGACGTTTTTCACGCCCCTCCCCGCGCGCGAACGTCTGGCCACGCGAGACTAAGCACAGCTTTCCACTATATCGTAACCAAGCACTGGTGCAGTATAAATTTGATTTGGTCTTGTGGTAGTACATATAGAACAAACTACAGCACAAGAGCAATAACAACACCGCTACCGAGTGCTGTCTACTATAGAGATAATCGCACAATCTATAGTCAACAAACAACACCCTAATGTCTTCATACTAGCTGTTACATTACCTCGATTGCCGACCGTAAACAAGACTGCTACACCAGTTACACAACAGACACTGGATCGATCTCTACGCGATCACTGCCATGTATGACTGCCCTGGAACTTCCTACACCAGCTTCTTCTTTAGCACCTTGATCTGCAGCATTTCCATCTCCTGTCGCTTTTTGAACTTTGTTGTGACTTGAATTCTGGTGCTTCACATTGCGAGCAGTTGGCATTCCGCTATACATAGTAGTAAGAGCTTCACATAGAGTGAGAGATGATGATCTATCTTCTATATTCACTTGATAAGGATAAGCTCTTTCTCCATGTTTTACGATATCAAGACCTAAGCAGTACATATTACAACACTGGAACAATTAGAGTACCCTAAAAAATGGAAGAAACCTTTTCTTTCGTCATATGATGTAACTCGGAGAATATTTAGCCACGACATAATTCCAAATATAAGAGAAGCCCACATCAATGTCCATACAGTTATTACAAGTAGGCCACATAAATTCCAACCAAGTAGCACCATGGATACTTTGTTTCCTTTATAGAATAACCCCATATTGGCATCCAGAAATGGGACGCACAGAATTCCACATACACCACCACCAAAATGCACTATAAAAGTCAAAGTGTTAACTTTCTGTAGCCAGCATATACATCGCTAGTAATAATGCACACATCATGTAACATGGAGAGCTAAAACAAAAAAGCAATTTTTATTCAATTGTCAAACGGGCATTTCCTAATGGATCATGCACTTTTCCCCATCTACATCAATTTCAAATTCGCAAATAAATGCTGAACCAATACATACCATATAAGATTTAAGTAGAATCAAACATTTCATTCCAACATTTTCCACTGACTGACTACTTTGACAACACACACCATTACAATTAGACACAGACAAACCACAAGTTATGAAAGCTAGCATCAATTCTGATCATAAATTGTTATTTCTCTTTGTATATAAATAAAAATATAAATACACATATACAAACATATACTATATATATATATATATATATATATATATATATATATATATATATATATATCCGGATGTATGGTGGGCGCTTCCACGTGTGTTGCTGTCTTCGTCTTTCGTCAAGTGAACAAGAGAAACAGCGGTCGTCATCTCTCCAGGTTACGCTATTGTGGCTTTTGCCACTCTAGCTGCTTGCGTCAGTCCTCATCCACGTGAAGGGATCCCATTGGGGGAATGAACGCTTTTCGTATGTTGCTGTTGTTGTTGCTGTGTGGAGTTCCTGTGATTATTTTGTTCGTCTCTTTGCGTTCTTTCTGTCTGCGTTGGAGTGTACTGGTTTTCTCGTCTTCCTTCTTCTCGTCATTTCTCTGCTGGACAACATAGTCGGTCGGGAGTCTGTTGTTTGCCGCACCTTCTCTCTGCTCTTTGAGCATTTCGCGCTCTTCAGGTTTCTTCGGCTGTCTGCGGTGTTCCTGCTGCCTTACCCATTCTTCTTGTGTCATCTCGTCTTCCTTCTCGTCACTTCTCTGCTGGACAACATGGTCGGTCAAGAGTCTGATATTTGCCGCACCTACACTCTGCTCTTTCAGCATTTCGCGCTCTTCAGGTTTCTTCGGCTGTCTGTGGTGTTCCCGTTGTCTTATTCATTCTTCTTGTGTCATCTCGTCTTCCTTCTTCTCCTCACTTCTCTACTGGACAGCATGGTCGGTCAAGAGTTTGATGTTTGCCGCACCGTCACCCTGCACTTTCAGCATTTCGCGCTCTTCAGGTTTCTTCAGCTGTCTGTGGTGTTCCTGTCTTTATTTTCCTCTTCCCTGCTGGACAACATGGTCATTCGGGAGTCTGATGTATGCAGCGTCTTCACCCTGTTCTTTGAGCACTCAGCGCTCATCGTGTCTATTCGTCTGCCTGTGCTGCTTCCACTTTGTCCTCTACTCCTGATTTCTTTTCTCATAATCACACTTTCTACTTCCTTCTCTATAAATCTTTACAAATCATGTATTTCTGTCGTCTTTGGACCAGTAGTGCATTTGTTTGACATATCCAGTAATAGTACTTGTCTTTCATGTATGTTTTTTGTTTGTCCCATATGGGACATTTAGTTATAAATAAATGTGTGTGTGTGTGTGTGTGTGTGTGTGTGTGTGTGTGTGTGTGTGTGTGTGTGTGTGTGTGTCTGTGTGTGTGTGTGTGTGTGTGTGTGTGTGTGTGTGTGTGTGTGTGTGTGTGTGTGTGTGTGTGTGTGTGTGTGTCTGTGTCTGTGTATGTATGTGTGTATTGTCTAAATGGTTGCTCAACTGTATTGTAAAATCGATACTGTAGCATCCCTTTCAGTCATCATTCCTCAGCTAATTTTTGGTGAATATATTGGTAGACCATAAAAGCTCTGTAATTTTGATGGCACTGATGCTGGTAACCATTTTGTTTAGTATTACAAGAACAACATCACTTGTAAATTGAGATTTCTTAAGTGTTATAAGTTGTTTTCAAGAGTTTGTAAATGCAACTTTAAAATTAATTCCATAATGTACTTAAATCAGGAATAAATGCAATGCTTGGCACACAGACACACACACACACACACACACACACACACACACACACACACACACACACACACACACACACACACACACAAATCCCCTCACCCACCCACACACACACACACACAAATCCCCTCACCCACCCACCACCACCTCCATCCCCCCACCAACGACCACCCTCATCTCCCACCACTCCATCCTACCACCAGCACACCCATCCTCCCACCACCACCCCCTCCCACCATCCCTTCCCCATCTCACCACCCCATCCCCATCCCCACCCCATCACCATCCCCCGTCACCATCCCCCATTCCCATCCCCAACCCACGCACGCACGCACGTACGCACACACACACACACACACACACACACACACACACACACACACACACACACACACACACACACACACACACACACACGTTAGTCATAGGAGCTTTCAGTACTCCTCAATTAAGTAAATTAACAATGTAAATTTGCCTAAACAACAAATGTCAAGAGCTACATGTATCTTGATCTATCATAGAATAGTTTTAATTGATAATTACGTTACCTTCACAACCTCTAGCTGTATATCTAGTACAATACCTGCGATAGCATCCAATGGATCATCCAGTCGTTTACCTTCCACCAACTTTGCTACAAAGCTGTACACCACACCTGATATCATCCCAATAACAAAAGCACAATAAGAATACACACTGTTGGCACAGGCACTTATAGAAACCTACGCAAAGATAAAAACAAAATCCATACAATAATACACACGACATTCATTCAACGTACCAATCCAGCTAACGAGCCATTGATTGCAGACACAAGACTCCATTTTTGATTTACCTTATCACTAAATCGTCTATATATGAGAGAAGTAAGGCTACCACCAGAAGCTGCCATTATGCAGTTGACCGCAATAAGACCAAGTGCACCACCAGTATTTGGTTTGGAAAGGTCACCAGTAGAAAGCAGGTTAAATGCAAAAAAGCCAAATAAGATAATAAACCCTCCGAGTGTAGTCATCTACAACAGAACGCACCCACTTTACTTCAACTAAATACTCATTAGTTTTGCTATACACATAACAGTTCATAACTGAATGCCATATTCACAAATAGTATAAATGTTTTACAATATCACGTCACTATTACATTGCTGTTAATATGCTTATTTTATAGAAAAAGAATGCGGTTCATATTCCACTTCATGTGACACTCCTAAACAACTGACTCCACACAAAAGGCATATTGCAAAGTGGTTATCAGATATTCTCAACATACTTCTCATCTCAGACTAAACAAAATTAAAAAAACCTGGCACTATATGAAAGGTACTGTGTCTATTATATATCTGTACGCTAACTATAGAGTCCATCCAACAACGGAAATTGTGGATAGGAACTTCTACAGCTTAATCTCCCTAGTGAGAAACAGGAAACTAAATTAGCGTACCTATATACTCAAAAATGTCTGCTAAGAATAATGTAATCGCTCCATTGCAAGCTGCATGATGATGGAATTCTTGGTATAGCTGCAGAAATATTATATGCTATATTCTGACAAAAGTAGGTGCAGATCGATCTTCAACCTCTGAAAGCGAGGAGATTTTCATTTGTGACTCTCAAGATGTCAATGACAACTATAGCAATTGGCTGTATTATAAATTCAATTAATGTGATTATGGTGTATTGTGTGTACTAATTAGTTAGAGACGGAGTTACAATGACATATATAAAATAGCGATAGAGCAATTGCATTCTTAGAGTCGGTGTTACGCGCTCTGCGATACTTCTGTGTGTCTATAGCAATAGATCGTCAGTCTTCTGTGGTGTAGAATCAGTGCGTGCGTATAAGTACAAATACAGCACGATTAGAGACGATGATGGCCACGTGAAGACATGGTAAGCTGGGAGAATTCTACGCAGCAGGGGATACAGTAGAAAGAGCGTTTTCTCCCGTACTGCGCTGCGAATGGGTTGGAGACGCAGACAAGGAGAAAGCAGTCTTCTTGACTTGCGTCGGTACTGCGACATACATTCTCTTGAAGAATCTGGTGAGAGTAGAGAAGCCACAAGAAAAGTTACTGGATGAGTTGCTTGCGCTGTTGATGACCCATTCTGAACCACGTATCGTTTTGATCGCGGAGATATTCCGTTTTTATCAGCGTCTTCAGAGAGAAGGTGAGACTATCGCGAATTGTATGGCTGAACCATGCAGGCTATCGTAGCACTGCGATTTCGGAGACTAACGGGATGCAGCGCTCAATGATCAACTGGTGTGTGGATTATATCACGAGGCTGTGCAGAGAAAGATTCTTGCCAAATCAGAGCTGACCTCGACGAGGGAAGTCCACATTGCACGAAACGCTGAAACAGCGAGAGACGAGACGAATGCTATATGGGAATACCACAAGGCGACCACCTGCAAAGCAAGTCGAAACTGAGTTTAGTGTACAACGTGACATTCCAGGTGGCGTTTACGAAGCAAAGCAATTAGGCAGCAGGCGTGGACATCACCCCAGTACACGCAAATTCAAGTCTCAGAAGTGTCATTTCTGCAAGGTACAAGGACACATCAGTAGAGTATGCCTCAAACGATCTCAACAAGATGAGCTCAAGAACTGCACCGCAGCCGTGCCACAGCGAAAGGCCAGCCACAAATCATTCATCAAATTGATGAAGATACGGTCAGTGTGGTGTTTGCTTCATTGTGAAAGGGCGGAGTCAAGATCAACCCTGGAAATAGCTGGCAGTGAGACACCTATGGAAGTGGACACAGAAGCCACAGTGACGGCAATACCCATCAGTGTATATGAGCAGTATCTCTCCCATGTCCAGATACATGCAAGTACGGTGACATCGAAGACGTACAGCGGTGGAAGCCTCAAGGTGAAAAGAGAGGCAACAGTACCAGTGACATACGGTGAGCAGCATGCTACTGCTATGATTATAGTAGTGATGTACGGGGTAAACCAGCCATTCTTGGGAGAAACTGGTTAAATGAGATTCAGCTCAATTGGGGATCTCTGCTCAGTGTTGAGGCATGCCAAATTTTTTACCCCGAGGAGAATTTTCCAAGATTATTTGGTCCTTGTGTGTGTACTGTACAAGAGCATGAGGCAAGAATTGCACTGACAGCGGAGGCTAGACCGAGATTCCACAGACCTCAACAGGTGCCGTATGCTCTACGAGAAAAGTCAATCAGGAACTAGATCGCATGCAACGCAAGGGAGTGATACGACCAGTAGAGAAGAGTGACTGGGCAACTCCAGTAAGTGTAATTCGAAAGGGAGACGATACAGTGAGACTGTGTGGTGACTACAAGGTCACGATAAACCCATATTTAGACATGAAGGGTTTTCCAATGCCGAACCCCCAGGATCTGTTGGCACCTTGGTTAGAGGAAGACGATTTCGCGCATGGATCTGAAACAGGCGTACCAGCAGATGTGTGTTCCTCTGATAGCCAACATTATTTGACGATTAATACCAAAGGGTTTATTCACGTCTAATCGGATGCCTTTCGGAATATGTTCAGCGCCTGAAATTTGGCAGCGAGCCATGGACAACCTCTTGTCAGGAATCTCTGGTGTCGTCTGCTATTCGAATGACATATGTATTAGTGGTTGGCGAAAATGAAGAACAACACGAGCAGATGTTGTTAACAGTTCTGTGACAATTAGATGAGGCATGTATGAGACTGAAATAGGAATATATTGCGAGTTCAATCATTCTCGAGTGAAATACTTGGGTCATATTATTAGTGAGCAAGGCATCTCGCCCTCGGAGACTAAGGTCCAGGCAATAAGGGATGCACCGGAACCGACAAACGTGACAGAGATTAAGGCTATCCTAGGCTTACTAATTACTACGTGCGGTTTTTGACAAAACATTTCAGCGACCTTGCATCCCTTGTATGCGTTACTAGGCAAGAATCGACCGTGGAATTGGGGATCTAAGAAAAGAGAAGCATTCCAGAAAGGGAAACAAAAGCTTCTGGAATCAGAATTCCTGACACATTACAACCTGCAAAGGCCAGTGAGTCTTAAGTTGTGATGCATCCCCTAATGGGGAAGATGCCTGTCTGACACACAATGCGAGATGGCGAGGAAAGACTGATAGCCTTTGCATCCAGAACACTATCTACAGCGGAGAAAAAGTACGCCCAGCTGGAAAAAGAGGCATTAGCATTGATATACGGAGTGAAGCAATTCCACACGTACCTATTGGGCAGACAATTTACGTTGGTTACAGACCAGCGAACTCTTCTGAAGATCTTGGACCATCTGAAGGCGTTCCAACTTTGGCAGCAGCTCGGTTACAACAATGGGCACTGCTTCTCGGTGCATACAACTATAAGCTAAAGGTCAAGTCAGGAGTAGACAACAAGGAAGTAGATTTTTTTTCTAGATTGCTCATGCCTATGCAAGTGATTGACTCAAATGAGGAGATTTACCACGTGGACTACTGTGATCAGTTGCCAGTGACCGCAACCAAAATAGGCAGAAAAACACAGAGATATCCGATACTGAGGAAGGCTTATAAACATTCCAGAACTGGATGAAGAATTTTAGGGGATCCGCGCTTAGAGCCGTAAGCCAGACGATCCACAGAGTTGTCAATCGATAGTGGATGCAAACTCTGGAGTAGTAGAGTAATTATACCAAGAACCTCACGTACTGTGGTGGCAGAAGAAACTCATGATTGTAGTAGAGTAAGGGACTATGGGACTACCCCTAGTACTCATTAGCATACTGATAGAATATGACACTATATAGTACTGTGGCATGTGTTAGCCAGTCGCGTGTAGTCTGGTGTAGTATTGCGTAGACACTGTAAGCGAGCTGCAACAAAACCAATATATAGTCGGTAACGACGCAGCAGTGGCGGCGACGATGGGATGTGCAGCCGCAAATTTGAAACATGGCTTGTTGGGCGAATTCCGAGCAGAGGCAGAAAGCATCGACGAATACAAGGAAAAGTTCGAGCTTTATTGCGTGGCAAACGCAGTACCGATAGGAGACGAGCACGTAGCTCGTAGGAAGGTAATCTATCTAACGTGTGTGGGTGCATCGACCTACAGTCTGTTGCGGACCTTGGTACGACCTCGCCAACCGCAATATTTGGAGCTTGATGACATCATTCAGCAACTGACAAATCATTACGAGCCAAACAAGATTGTTATAGCCGAGCGATTCCGTTATTACAAGAGACAACAGAAAGAAGGTGAAACTGTTACAGTGTTCTTGTCAGAATTGCGTCGTCTAAGGGACCAATTCGTGTGTGGATTACGAGTAGAAGCCCTACAGCAGAAAATTATGGCGAAAACTGAATTAACACTCGATGGAGCAGAACGAATTGCGCAAGCCTTTGAATCTGCAAGACAAGAAACGATAGCTTTGCGAGGAGACACGCGCAGACATGGATCAACAACAGACCACGAGACGGCATTTAGCATGCAAAGTAGTAGCAGTGGGAGGTCAAAGACAACACAGTCTGATGTGAAAGTATGCTACAGATGCAAGGGCAAGGGGCACGATCTTGATAAGTGTCAGATAAAATCCAGAGAGTGCTATTTATGTCACAAGAAGGGACATAATGCGAAAGCCTACCGAAGTAAGAAGCAAGACGGTTTCAAGAACGGGAGCGAAGCAACGGGAACCAAGAATACAAAGTACCAGAAGCAAGTCACGTTACAAGTGGAAGAAGAGGAAGTATGTTGAATTTATGGTCTGGGAAGTCAGGACGCAATCAAAGTCAATATGACTGTAGTTGGACGAGAATTAGAGCTGAATGTTGACACGGGTGCAACTATTCCCGTGATACCCAAGAAGAGCTATGAAAAACAACTATCTCATGTCAAACTCCAGAGCAGCAACGTGAAATTACAGTCATATTGTGGACAGACGTTGTCTGTACGCGGAAAAGCGTTAGTACCAGTACGCTACGGAGATCAAGAAATACGAGGTAGAGTAGTTGTCGTCAATGCTGCAAATATGCCAACAGTGCTTGGCAGGAATTGGTTGTCACAACTCAAGTTGGACTGGGCATCTTTATTTAGCTTGAACGTCTTGGATCCCGTACACAATTTTTCTGAGTTATTCAAGGAAGGAATGGGAAAGCTTCAAGGAGTGCAAGCGAAAATTACTTTGAGTGCCAATGCAAAGGCCAGCCTTTCATAAGGCAAAACCAGTACCATTTGCGTTACAAGCTAAAGTGGATACTGAAATCGATCGCTTAGTCCAGAGAAGAAGTACTGACACCTGTAGAACAGAGCGAGTGGGCTTCACCGATAGTAGTGGTGAGGAAATCGAACGGCAGTATCAGATTGTGTGGTGACTACAAAGTAACCATCAATGAATATTTGGAAAATATTGAGTATCCTATACCAAATGCTCAAGATTTGTTTGCTACTTTAGCGGGTGGTCGACGATCACCAGGCTTGATCTAAAGCAAGCTTACCAACAAATGGTAGTGGATACCGAAAGCCAACAGTATTTAACCATAAATACTAGGAAGGGGTTGTTTACTTATACCAGAATGCCTTTTGGTATACGAACAGCACCGAGTATTTTCCAGAAAACAATAGATATGATATTGTCTGGAATACCAGGAGTTTGTTGTTTTTTTGATGACATACTGATTGTGGGTTCAACTGATGCTGAGCACGATGCAAGAGTGAGGCAAGTATTACAGCGCCTAAAGTAACGAGAAGCCCGGCTAAGGAAGGAAAAGTGTAAATTTGGTCAGTCGGAGGTGACATACTTAGGTCACAGGGTAGATCACGAAGGTCTGAAACCTACAGAAGAAAAGAGTCAAGGCTATCAGGGAAGCACCTAAGCCAAGAAATGTGACCGAGTTGAAGGCATTTCTGGGGCTGTTGAACTATTACAGCCATGCATTTCTTACCAAATCTGTCGAATACTCTACAAGCACTGTATGAGTTACTTCAAAAATGAAAACAGTGGAGATGGACAAGGAAACACAGAGCCGCATTCAATGCAGCAAAGAACAAGTTATTACAGTCTGGTTTTCTTACGCACTATGATTGTCTCGACCAGTCAAGCTCAAATGTGACGCATCCCTATATGGAATAGGAGCCTGTTTGAGTCACGTTTGTTGAGGATGGATTGGAGAGACCGGTAGCATTTGCTTCACGAAGACTGCCATCGGCAGAAAAGGGCTACGCCCAAATAGAGCGTAAAGCACTGGCAATAATTTTCGGCGTTCGCCATTGCCACAATTTCCTCGTTGGCCAAATATTTACATTAGTGACAGATCACAAACCTTTGGTCAAAATTCTGGGACCTAAACAGGGTATCCCGGCGTTAACAGCAGCAAGACTGCAGAGGTGGTCACTAATTTTAAGTGCGTACGAGTACAACCTGGAGTATATGGCTGGAGAGGAGAATAGGGAAGCAGATATACTGTCCCGACTGCCAATGCAAGTGAATGTTATAGACCCTAACCAGGAATTGTACCATGTGGATTGCTGTGAGAATTGACCTGTAACAGCAGCAGAACTAGCACAAGAGACTAAAGCAGATCCAATTTTGAGACGGGCATACCAGTATACATTCTCTGGATGGTACTAGAAAAGTCACATGGATCTAAGGTTAAAACTCTACTCACGACGGTCAAATGAACTTAGCGTTGAAGAGAACTGTTTACTGTGGGGAAAACGTGTGATAATACCGCAAAAATTACAGTCGAGATTTCTAGCAGATCTTCATGAAAACCACCTAGGTTCAAATCGAATGAAAGCATTAGCTAGATCGTATATCTGGTGGCCGAGTTTGGACATGACGTTGGAAGAATTGTGCAAGAAATATGAAATTTGCCAAAGTCAGAGGAATAAACGGCCTGCTGGTATTCCTCATCCATGGATGTATCCCACAGCACCTTACGAGAGAGTTCACGCAGATTTCGCAGAGTTGGAAGGTCAACATTATCTTATTATGATTGACGCTTATTCAAAATTGGAAGTGCATGAAATGGGCACTAGTACAACGGCTAGTAGGACAATTGAGGTGATGAGACGAGTTTTCAGTTTTCATGGCATTCCAAGACGATTGGTGACTGATAATGGTCCACAATTCAGGTCAGTAGAATTTCAGGAGTTCATGAAAGGAAATGGTGTCAACCACAAACTCACTCCCCATATCACCCATCGAGCAATGGACAAGCAGAACGAGCAACGACCTAAAGGACGTATTATTTGACATCTAATATCTATACTACTGCTGCAGTATATGTCGACTCCAAATACCTCAACAGGAAAAACGCCATCCGAATTGCTAATGAAGATAGTCTTACGAACAAGACTAAGCCTTGTTAAACCTACAGTTGGAGGAGAGATTCGAGACAGACAAGAGAGCCAAACAGAAACTGCATCCAGAAAATGTGAGATGTTACCTGGAGAATCAGTGGCAATATGGAACCCAAGACAAGATATTCGGGGACCATGGCTTTCTGGAACAGTAGTTCAGAAACTGGGACCGAGCAACTATTTTGTAAACGTGAATGGTCAGGCTAGGTATGTTCATTTAGAATATATATGTTACATTGTGATATCAGAAGTTTTCCACAGGACGTACATCAGGAGCAAGCTTCCAATACTCATGATAGGACTGCGGTTTTGATTCCACCATAAGCTGGAAGCTATTCCGAAGTCAGTGCTGAGAAGACAATCTCATCAACAGACTCTATCAGGGAAGACTCAGTACCAACTATTCCTAGCCACCCTGAGTTAAAAGAGACACAGTGGGAACAGACTGAGAACATGCTGAAAAAGAAACCGATTGAAAAGTCAACAGAGAGAAAATCGAAAATATCCCACAAGGAAAATAGAAGACTCCAAGAGATATCGAGAGATTTAGTGGAAGGAAGTGTAGTAGAGTAAGGGACTATGGGACTACGCCTAGTACTCATTAGCATACTGATAGAATATGACACTATATAGTACTGTGGCATGTGGTTAGCCAGTCTTGTGTAGTCTGATGTAGTATAGCGTAGACACTGTAAGCGAGCTGCAATAGAACCAATATATAGTCGGTAAGGACACAACAATGATGAACATCTTAGAGTAGTCAGGATGAAGGCTTTAGCGAGGAGCTTCATCTAGTGGCCCAATCTTGACAGAGATTTGGAAGACTTAGCTAGGAGATGTGAGAGATGTCAGAGTCAAAAAGGAAGACTACCATAAGTCTTACCATCTCACTCATGGATCTACTTAGCGATGCATTGGGAGAGGGTGCATGCTAACTTTGCGGAACTATACGGAAGACAGTACTTGCTGATGATCAACGCTTTCTCAAAGTTGCCGAAACTATACCAATTAGGCACTCATGCCACCACAAAGCAGACCACGACTGCGATGAGACGTATCTTCAGTTATCATGGTTTATCCAAGACGTCGGTGAGGGGATAACGGGCCCAATTTAGGTCACACGAATTTCAGGTGATCATGAAGGCCAATGGAATTCAACATCAGCTAACACCAACTTATCGTCCATCATCCAATGTACAGGCTAAAAGACTGTTCCAAGAACTCAAGAAAAGTTTGAAGCATCGGCCAACAGAGAGATCCACCAATCATCAGATATCACCATTCTTACTGCGGTATCGAACGACCCAAACACGACAACAGTGAATGAAGGTCCCGGCTGAGCTGAGGTTGAAGAGAGAATTGAGAACTAGAATAACTCTTTTACGGCCTGAAACAGGGAACAATATCCGAGATCTGCAGACTGCATGATCAATAGGAAGAGGCTACCTTTCGACCCAGAGACCTCGAACCAGGATCACCTGTAATTGTCTTGAAGTATAGATAAGGTAGTAGAGGGAAGTGTTTAGGTGGTCCAAAGTTCAGAAACTGGGTTCCACAAACTACTTGGTAAATTTCGGAGGCAGTACTAGATACGTACACGTGGACCAACTAAGATCCAGAGATGAGAGGAGTATGCCACAAGTGGTAGAAACAGAAGAAACACCAATTTCAGTGACCCTGGATCAAAATGCACAGCGAAATAAAACAGCAGTTGAAGAGAAGACAACAGCTAAACCAAGTGAATCAAGCCAGGAGACACCCACAATAGCAACAACCGACTTATCACCAAGAGCAGGAAGAAGATATCTGGCGAGATGCAACAGGAGACTTCCTGCTAGATACATGTACCGACAAGACTAAGGAAGGAGGACTGTGGTGTATTGTGTGTACTAATTAGTTAGAGGCGAAGTTACGATGACATGTATAAGATAGCGGTAGGGCAATTGCATTGATGGCGTCTGTCTTTCGTGTTCTGCGATAGTTCTGTGTGTCTATAGCAATAAATCGTCAGTCTTCCGTGGTGTAGAATCAGTGCGTGCTTATAAGTACAAATACAGCGCAGTGCTCATTATGCTAGATTAGAATCAGCCATGAGTGCATGTAGATGGGCAATCAACATCAGACTATCTCTTTAAAGGATAACTGAAACGCAAAAATCAAAATTCTTTTATGTTGGAAATTGATAGTTCTAGTTGCATATATGACAGAAAAAATAGCTTTAGATTTTAAGTTAGGTCTTCGCTGAGATAAAACAGGATAAAGCTGAGCATTATGATAACGCAAAAAAATCGTACGTGTAGGTTTCATTTTACCGCTTCGTGTAAACTTCAGGGCCGACGGAGCTGGGGCGGCAGGGGCGGCTCAGGCCGTTCCAATTTTTGAAAACTCGGCTTCAGCCAGCAAACGATTGCTGCATACTTCCGGTCTAAAGGTAGAGCTGATTAAATAAAATAATATATTTGTCATCTAACGGATTGCGGCTCTACTAATTTGGTGACTGGCTTGAAGTCTCCTACGACTTCTCTTTCGTTACCTGGACTCTGTTTTCCCGATCTCTGTGACAGCACATTGTGCGCATGCTCACTAGTCACAGATGGGTGCCAACCCACTCCTAGCGTGCGCTAAGCCACACCATTTAACGCGTGCTAGGCCGCTCCACTTTCAAGTTGCTTCCGTCGGGCCTGAACTTTGATATTTGCGAAAGTGAAATGAACTTTCACATCACTGACTCGCCTTCAATCGTCGGTGAAAAGTACACATACAGAGATGGCTCGGCTGTAGAATGAAGGCACTTTGTGTCACGTGATTATGTGCGATGACGCACGTATCCGTGTGGTTTTCACATCACTCAGCCCTTTGTACTGTGGTATGGCCTCCATTCCTAGAAAGAAACACGGAGGAAAGTGGACAGGACCGAGCGATTGCAAGTCGCTCAAGACGATCATGTAGAGTCTACAACCTACGAACGACTTAGTCGCTTACGAACTGTAACTTGTTCTCTTTCACTGCTAGAGTCTTCTGAAGCGCTTACACCCGTCTCTTGTGTGCCCTCGTAGTTGGCCTCGGAAAGCAAGACTAAAACAATGCGCCGCGCGACACAGCAAGCGTTCGGTCCACAGCCTAAGACCCTAACGTACGTTAATGTCTACAGCGCGTGCGTCAATGGGTGAAGTGCTCCTTTAAGGAAATTATTACGTAGTTTGCATTCACTGTCACTCGAACCTCAAGATCCCAGAGGTTTTTATTCTCCAAATGAACTCTCTAACCAATTGAGCTACAACACCACACACACACACACACACACACACACACACACACACACACACACACACACACACACACACGCACGCATACACGCACACGCACGCATGCACGCACACGCACGCACGCACGCACGCACGCACGCACGCACGCACACACCCCAGGGGCATAGCGTACCTCTAGAAATGGAGGGATAAACTTCTTGATCCTACAGAGCACGCCCTCTATAGACACGCTCAATTTTATTGCCATATATAATTGACTGGTACGATGGAATCCAGAGTGGAAAAAAGGTGGTGTATATACTAGATGCAGCTTTGGTCCTCACACGTATTTACAGTCCACAATTTTTTATGACCACGCACACAAATAATGTGCTGTAGCCCTGTCTAGCCAATGCTACGCTATGCTCCTGCACACACACACACACACACACACACACACACACACACACACACACACACACACACACACACACACACACACAAACAAACACACACACACACACACACACACACACACACACACACACAAAATGTACGCACACTCACATGCATTATCATATAAACCACTCACTGTTGTTGTATTCGAAGATATCATATTTGACCTTCCCCTTTCGTCAAAACGACCCCTACGTGCACCAACTACAGCAGCACCAACGAGAGCAGATGCTCCTCCGACGACATGAATGACACTGCTTCCAGCAAAATCCTACAACATCAACAAGTTTCTAAACATTTCAAGCACCATATAATATTACAACTTAGTTGACCTACCGTATAGCGAACTGTTACATTATGGTTTTCATCAATAACCCCAGAAAATAGCCATCCTTGTGGTGCCCAAACCCAGTGAGCTATAACTGGTTGTATCCATCCTACAAGATATACACACAACCTACACACACACACACACACACACACACACACACACACACACACACACACACACACACACACACACACAAGCACGCACGCACGCACACACACACCTCTGTACCCTTACCTGTGCATATAATTGTAAATATAAAATAACCCTTCATTTGTGTTCTCTCTGCCATGGCACCACTCACAATTGTGGCTGCCGTGACAACATAAACATAATGAACAAACCATTCAACTAACTCTTGACCATAAAGCCCAATTCCCGAAAGAAAAAAGTGGTTAGTTCCAATAAATGCATTGCCTCCTCCAAAAGCAAATGCATATCCAAATGCCCAATATGCAACACAACCGCAAACAGCATCCATAAAGTTCTTGAAGAGAATGCTGGTGGTATTTTGAGATCGAACTGAGCCAGCTTCCAAAAATGCAAAACCAGCCTGCATAACTAAACTTCCATTAACAAAATATTCAAAAATGTCACCACAAGATACTTACAGAAAACAATAGTAGCAAGAGTAGTGAAAGTAGCACCCTCTATATTTTCAATCAATGTCATCTTGAATCTGATTTGATAAAAGTATGTACACTGAAACCCTACAGCAAATCGAAGAACGTCTTAAATAAACCAACTTTAGTACAAATTACAATGTTTTATAAGCATATTTCAATGTATACTAAAACTTGTTGCTCTAGAAAATGGTAAGTGCAGATATAACCGCAGGGCACACTCCAACCACATGCAATCAACTACTGTCTGTTCTCCATAAGTGTGAACTTTGCAAATCATCAATATCCCTGCTGTTTTTTGGGCTTTCGCGATGATCTCAGTATCGTTAGAAACCGCTAGGTCTGGCATTTCTGTTTATCAAATTATCTAAGCCTTTCCTACAAACGAAACGGAAGGATAATACTTGTGCATATCAAACACAAACGGGTGCAGCAATGGTTGTTATCCAATTATCTTGTAAGACCAAAAGATCAGCAACTGGAACCATTTAAGATAATTGGTCTAACATGGTCCAACTGCAGCAGCTCTTAGTGCTCTGATGAGCACACCTGGTGTGACCTCTAATTCATTACTCACCTCCGAGTTCACGTTTATGGGGAATAGACAGTACATATTTCTCTTCCTCCCTAAATTTAAACTAAATTAAAATTAAATCTTAAAACTCGCTAACCATGTAATCTATAAGGAATTAGTCTGTAGAGCATGCATTTTGTGTTCCGGTAGCTTTACAGGTGCAACTTTTTTTTTCATTTTTGAGACCGGTGGCCTGGCCAGCACTCAGGTAGCTATAGCCAACACAAACAGCTAAACACACGCGTTCGTGTACGTTTCCCCGCCCGCCCGCACTAATTAACTAAACCAGCCTGTCTATGCTAGGTTCCTCAAAAAATTAGGATTGTTTCTAATAATTAAATGTCTTCGTTTCATTTCAGTACCCAACAAATGTCCGTTGAAATTGGTTGTGATTCTCTGTCTTTCTCCACCTTGTCCGCGGTTATTGTATCTCACTAGGAGGTCGCTTCAAGTTACTTGTGTCCCATCCACACAGGAAGGGGGCATGGCTTAACAATATGGTGTCTATAGTAACAATATGGTGTCTATAGTAACAACATAGTTACAAACAACAAGAAGACCGAATGAAAATAGATCCTTCATGAATACTCAGATACTTACATCTCAATTACTATGGAACACATACCATCCTACTCAAGATCGGTGTACTGTAACATACTCAAAACGGTCGACTCAAAATATGGCCAATGACACTATCTAGCTCCTTTCGCGTGGACTTCCTTTCAATCCTAACGTTTTCCTAGATGTATCAACTACCTACATTTACGATGACATTGTAGACTTCAGCTAGATAAACATGCACATTGTCTTCCAGTGGTGTGCAATGACATTATCGACGGGCCTAGCATCCGAAAGTCCTTAACTCAGTACTAATATATCGATTGTGTGCTCGAGTATGTAGTCTAGGATGCGTGCGTGTCACTATAATAATAGGCTTCCGGGCACATGACTCACTTGCTCACCTCCGTATGTTTGAAACTTTCTGATCAACCGACTTCGGATCTACCCGCCTGCAATGGCAAGATCTGCAAGAGACACGTAAGTAAAGCCTCTTCTCCAGAGATTGTCTCGATTGCTCTCTCCAATGAGGTTTCTGTAAAAACATTTAGTTAGGTAGAGCGCGGCCCCGTTCCTCGGACACCATCATATTCCGGACGCGAGTTCTCAGTTATCCGTTTTAGAACGCAGTCCCTACCACATCATAAATGTAGGTATCCAAGTTGTAATTGAGCAAACCAAGAGAGAGCATTGTAACTCTTCTCTGCTTAGAGTGAGATTGAAAACTGTGCGGAGCCTTGCATACCCCGTTCATCGGACAAACACATCGTTCACCGGACAGTAGCGTCTAAATTGCACACACGCATCCTTCAGCCTAGTTGCTTATATATCGCTAATCAACAACTCTTTACCTACAAATCGTGTCGTTACCCTGCATGTCAGCCAACATCTGTATGAGTTACAGTCGGTCAAACGCCCGTGGTAACGGCCCTGTGCATCTTTTATTCTGGATCCTTCGTGCAAACGGGATCCGAAAAATTTCTTGCAAATGGGATCCGAACAGCGTGCTGATACCGACTGCTACAACCTTTTCATCGATAACAATGCAGCGTCTCTACGCTTACTCTAGCAGTTGTATGGCCGCGCTCATTACTGCGACGCGGAGGTCACCATTTGCATAATGCCTTTCTCTGTGCCAAATGCAACGAAACATGTCACAGATCGCTTTGCAACTACTTTTTAGAGTCTGCAAAAAAATAGTTGCAAAGCGATCTGTGACATGTTTCGTTGCATTTGGCACAGTGAAAGGCATTATGCAAATGACGACCCCCGCGTCGCCGTAATGAGCGCGGCCGTACAACTGCTAGAGTAAGCGTAGAGACGTTGCATTGTTATCGATGAAAAGGTTGAAGCAGTCGGTATCAGCACGCTGTTCGGATCCCGTTTGCAAGAAATTTTTCGGATCCCGTTTGCACGAAGGATAAAAGATGCAGAGGCCCCAATCGTCGGACACCCATTTTCTTGCCTTCCTACCTTCTCAGTAACAGCTCGAGGTTTCAAATAACTGCAATTGATTAAATTCAGCTATCTGAAACGCCGCAGAACGCAGACCACTTGCCTAGAGTACTTGATGGCAATTCTGAGTCATTTCTCCTACAACCACGCCCCACTAGGACGTGTAAAAGATGTCGCTTGAACGAATTAGCCGTTCAACCAAAGAAGACGACAACCGAAACCGATGAGAGGGCAGGGTTGAAGTGCTAAAACGCTCTTTTACCCTTTGCAAAGAAAGTCGATCGCTGCGTAGCGCGCGTTGACAAGGACTTGACGTTATCTAATTCAACTTTACCTAGGAGAAGCAGGGGTCAAGGTTCTAGCTGCTCTGATAGTAAACAAAGTTCCTGGATTCAGTACAGCTGGTTGTACCAACGATGACGTGCTGCACTTCGTGGCGGTGCAAGGTCAGGCAAGGTAGATATCAAACTGAGATCAGAACACCTGCACACGTCCTATTCAGAGCCGAGTAACAATTTAGGGCCTTGAAAGGAAAGCACGGGCTGTTCCTGTGCGAGTTGGGATAATGTGCTCACCGCTAAGCTCGAACATGGATGACGTGAATCGTCCGCTACATCCGTGTGCATCAAGCCGGTGCAGTTGTGCTGCAAGACACTCAGGAGTTCAAATTCTTACGTTGGGAAGACTAGACAGTACCGAAGGGCTAGTAGATGCCAACAGAGTGAGCTTGTCAGCAGAGAAAATTTAGCAGTTTCCGCTAATAAGGTCCGTGACCCTTCCGGCCATTTCAATTTTCAAATTTTAATTTCCAATTTTCAAATTTCAATTTTCAATTTTGTAATTTCAATTTTCATTTTCTATTTTTCAATTTTTAATGTTTTGTCAAAGGTTTTAGTTATTTTGCTGAAAAAATTTAACTCGGCAAGCAACTTTTTAATTTTTCATTTTTGATTTTCATTTTACATTTTTCATTTTTCGTTGTTCTATTTTCAAGTTTCTATCTTTGATTATATTTGGTTGAGTTGAATGTCACAAGAATTGAACGCAGCAAGAATGAAAATTGAACGCAGCAAAAACGAAAATTGAACGCAGCAAAAACGAAAATTGAACGCAGCAAGAACGAAAATTGAACGCAGCAAGAACGCAAAATGAAACAGCCTTGTGCGAATTACGCAGCAGGGAGTCTGGTGGAACGCGTGCCCTAGTCATGACTCAACGCAGTAGGGAGTTGTTTTTCATTTCAACGCGTGCTGTGCTGATTGGAAGGGGGGAGTGAATCTTCGACGACTTCCGCCCTATGACAATCTCTTGCAATCTCCGCTCTAACGAGAAGGGAATCTCCTGCTTCCCCAAAAATAATCAATCTCAGGTGCGATCAGCCATTGCTGATGAGCACAGTACATATGCATGGTATATGAATTTATCTATTATCACATATAGCAACAATCTAGCTAAATCTAAAACTCAACAAAATTTAGTAACTATGCTAAAGTCGTTCAAACTCAACTAGGCTTAATTAATTAACTACCATGCACTTTATGCAGTACACACAGCAACTAGAAACAAAGATGCGCGGTTTGCTGTTCTACACACGCGCGCCTACGTGCAATTCAATCAATTCGCTCAATCGATCACCTCGGGAGAATCTTGAGCTTCTATCCTTGCGGATGGCTCTCTTGTCACTGCAGATCTAGACCTGCGTAAGCCGGACGACTGGCCAAGTACCTCGGGTAGCTCAGACTCGGTTGACTCTGCGACGATAACGTCGCTGTGAACGAGAGATGTATGTTTGTTTGTGGTGCGGAGGGTATTCCCCGCTGACCGCTAATTAGCAGCGGTTGGGCGTTTCCTGTCTTCAGTAGCTCGCTAACCCTAGGAGCTTCGAACTGTTCGGTTCCACGCTACAGGAGAGAGCAGATATACGATGCAGGAGAGCACTATATACGCAATAGGTGAACACTTGCAAGTGAGACGTGAATGTGGATTCGTAGACCAAGTACCAGGAATTCTCACGTTTTCACTCCTGTGGAGGTCAGCCGCCAGAGAGTTTGCCTAGGAATTGCTGGTCGTCGTCAGGAACGAATTATGAACTCCTGTGAAGACTGAGTGTGAGGCCTACGCTTCACATAACTAGAGAGGCGTGTCGATCGCCGATGTCTACTGTATATATGCGGTTGGTGCAGACACCGTTGTGCATTCGAACGATTCTGTGAACATGGCTGGACGTGGCGACCTAATAACGGTTTTCAGTGGTGACCGAGAACTGGCACTGAAGGTGGCAGATGTGATTTGTGACCGATTGTCACAAGTGTTCAAGGTAGACTCTAGCTGTCTAGACTGCATTCACGGTGTTGCTAGAGCTGCATGTACCAAACTAGACTAGTTTCACTATAGGCCGTGCGTGGTTGACAATAGTATATCGATAGTATATCGATCGATGTAGGAGTTTTATTTCTTGCCTGCGCTGTAGGTGAATGCCATCTACCTGGAGACAGATGTCGGCTCGGCAATATTTCCCGGGTCAGACGGTCTCTTTGACGAGTTGACTGCTGGACAAATGTACAAGCTGCATGGCGATCCTATTGGCAGTCTATCCGCTGCTGCGCCGGCGTCTGAAATTCGCAATGTAGTACTAGGATTTGCCAGCGAATGGACGACGTCTATATCATCTGTAGCTATTGCATCAACACCTGCTCGTGCAACTTCGTGGACGTATACATCAACGCCTGCTCCTGGAACGTCATGGACACCTGCAGTACCGTATTCGGCTGAGTCGTCGCGCTCTTCGTGGTCCGCGTTTAGGTCGGTTGCACCGAGCAGCCGAAAGCAGAGGATCGCGACCAGCAGATACATTAGGAAAAATGTGGACCTTTGCCTCCTAGAAGTAGTGAGCAACAAGCTCCAACTGGGAGAGGCGAGGTCTGCGACATTTATCCGCATCGCGGAGTCAGACATTTGTCTGTCGTCCATGACGGACTTGGTGCAAATGCGATTTGAGGAGTTCATTCCACCAGACGACAGAATCATTCTGGTGGACAGCCGAGCTGTACCATTCCAGGATGACGACGGAACAAGAGGTATAGACATACTCACTGACATAGATCGCACTCACGATCGAGTCTGTATGTATATATATTGTATACCGTACGTAGATATACGTACACGCACATGCACTATCACATGCAGACACACACGGGCATACGTATACGGTACCAAGTATTTGTAACTATACTCCATGTTATCTATTAGATGCTGAATTTTGGAAATCTCCTGCACGAAAAGTAGCAGCAGTCCTGCATTCCGACCTGGAGACCATGCGAAGATATATGGAGTCGGCGCGAGCCAACACACCCATTCTCGGCAGCAGAAAGAGGCCTGCATCAACACCGCCCGTAGAGGTTGAAAGACCAAGAAAGACAACATCTATGGGCATCTCCAACTTGACAGCCACAAGTAACGCCGGCTAGTTGAAACTGGAAGGCGAAATAGACGATGTACAGACGCAGCTAAGTGGCGTAGAGACCAGTATGGATCGACTGCACAATCGTTTGGAGAACGTAGAGGACAAAATGAATCGTTTGATCGATGCACAAGAGCGACCAAGACGACGTTCTCAGCGGTCGAGAAGACTGGCAGAAACGACAGCGAAGGTTCTTCAGTGCCAAATATGCCACCTCTTTGCAAGACCTCCGGTAAACATCATCACCTGCTGTCGGCAGTAGCTTGGGTGTCAGCGGTGCGTAAAGCGGTGGCAAGTCACAAGTGGCCGACGTTGCCCTCTCTGCAATACAACATGGGATGACGGTCCACTCTGCGTAACTCTCCGCAGCTTGGACGAATTGACAGAGCTGGGCAAGCAAGTAAGTGATCTAGTGGCTAGTAGCCTCGTTCACAGCGACGGTGACGGCGCAGAGTCAACCGAGTCTGAGCTACCCGAGGTACTTGGCCAGTCGTCCGGCTTACGCAGGTCTAGATCTGCAGTGACAAGAGAGCCATCCGCAGGGACAGAAGCTCAAGATTCTCCCGAGGTGATCGATTGAGCGAATTGATTGAATTGCACGTAGGCGCGCGTGTGTAGAACAGCAAACCGCGCATCTTTGTTTCTAGTTGCTGTGTGTACTGCATAAAATGCATGGTGTAGCGCGCGTTATAAGTGCATGTAATTAGATTATAGTCACGTGTTACATAGGTATATAGTTAAGGTACGCAATATACTTTTGTCTCTTTCCTCATCCCCGTGGTGTAAGCCAGTACAGACCGCGCGTTCATTACATTTTGGTGGAGAACCGTCTGGCAATGCCGTGCAAAGGAACGAGATCACAGTCTCAGTCGTACGACGACTCTGTCATTGCTGAAGAGAATTCTGGTCGCTCTTCGTCTTATGATCAGCCAAGCGACAGTTCGAGTTCCCGCCGACGCTATTTGGTTCCCATCCAACTCGACAAATTTTGGGGCGATGAAGGCGAAGACCTAGACGGATGGCTGTTCCATGTAGACAGCGTGGGTCAAATGGAGCAGTGGACGTCGGAAGAGAAGATGCGTCGCGCGGTCGTCGCTCTGGCTGGCCGAGCTCGTACAGAGTACCGCAGCCACATGTCCACTTATGATGCCTCCGATTTGCTCACTTGGGACACGTTTCGTACGTTCTTAAAAGAACAATTTGGTCCCAAGAACCCAGCTCTGCATTGGAATAAGAAGCTGATGTCGATCAGACAAGGAGCAGCAGAAACGGTCACCGCCTACTGTTCGAGATTCCGAAGAACTCTGCTACAACTGCAAGAAGCTTCAGCTAATCCGCTGCCTGACTTAACGGTAGTTGCATGGTTTCAAGAGGGCTTAAGACCTGACTTACAGACAGAATTAGAAAGGGACTTGCCTACAAAACTGACCGACGCGTTTCGCAGTGGGGAGAAAGCTGAGCGTATTTGGAAGCGTCAACAATGTCAGCGTGAGTCAAATGTTTCTTGTTTTTCGGTCGACCAGATGTCTTCCACAGTACCATCTGCAGCTGTTCATCGGTCGCGTATATCGTCTAACCCACCACCAGGTGGCGGATCGTACGTTGTATCACCGGCTGTTGTTCCGTCTGCGGTTCCGTCTAGTAGTCAGTTGCTTCAGCAACTTGTGTCACAACAGTCGCAAATTATTGCTCAACAGAGTGCGGTTCTAAAACTTTTGCAATCACACTCTCAACCTCAATCTGGGTTTCACCAAAGCAAGAACCCGCGGTTGTCTGCTTCTGCTTCCGGTCACCAAACCGCCTCTAGAGCATTTCGTGGTCAATGTCATTATTGTAAAAGTTTGGACACCGTATTGCAGAATGTAGGAAACGACTTGCTAAAGACGATGCTTCGGTGTCTACTCCAGTCGTCACCGCTTCAATCGCTCATGATAATGACTCTAGTGGTCAGATAGTTACCGTTCAGTGTGATCATGCCGCCTTAGGTCATACGTCTTCCAACGCCATTCCTACTTGCAATCTAGTTGTAGAAGGCACTCAGCCAGTCAGTTGCGTTCTCGATTCGGGAGCTGTTACTTCAATCGTTTCTAACCACTTTGTCGACAGTCTTGACAACGACGTTCAGGAACGGGTCATGTCTGCTGACCGGAAGACGTTGGTTGCTGCTAACGGTGGTAAACTTACAGTAGTTGGTACTGTAGTTCTTTCCTTAACTATTGGCGACGTACGGGTATCACATCCGTTTACTGTTGTTCGCGACTTTGCCTTTCCAGTCCTTCTTGGGTCAGATTTCTTACGAGACGTTAATGCGGTACTCGGTTACCAGGATGAAACGGTTACGCTATGGGTTTCTCCGTCGAGCAAGGTAAAGTTATTAATCGTTGGTGTCGTCGCTGAGAAGAGTGGACTGACTCTTTCTGGGTTTAACGAGGCCACAGGCAGGATATGCGCGTTCACAGCTCAAGATCGACCTGCTGTCGTTTTAGATACCAATGATAAACACTTCATGGGAGACGTACATTCGTTAGGCTCCGTCGTAGACTCCGTTCGTGAGTCTCAGAATGTCCGCTTACAAACCACTTTCGGTTTTAACACTTAACATTCTGCAGTTGATATTGATTGATTGGAGACGATTCATGACCACCCAATGCATTGATATCTCATCTATGTATATAATGTGATTTAGAGTAGATAACCGTGTACACTTGTCTAAACAACTGTCTTCCAATAAAATTTTCTCACGACTAAAACTCCTACTTCTCGTACACGTTACTCTAGCTATCTAATCTGAAACATTCATAATGGTCGTGCAGTCACTCTAACATGCATCTTCAACATACATGTTTTCCGGACAGCTGACAACTTAGCTCAACGGCGGTCGTTCCGGACCTCTTTCGGCCCAGCAATCTTGCATTAGGATCGCAAATGCATCCGGGCAATCGTCTGGACGACGGAACGCTCGCCTCTTTCCACGTCGTCGTCTGTTGGAAACTAATTAGCATAGTTAGATACTTAATTAATTATACAACTCTTTAGATCTTTGTACTGCGAATGCGCGTTTTAGAATTTTCTATAGCTGGTGTTTTACAGCACATGTATGGTTGCTCGCACTTTAGTGAATACAATAATTGTTCTTTAACTGAGTTGAGCCAATAGGTTATGCGCCCAGCGCGGTTTCCACTGCGCAGTTTCAAGTACTGAAGTATAGCTAGAGAGCGAGTCAGTTGGTGCCTGCTGAACAGAGTTCGGAACTCGACGGTTTGAACCAGGAAAAGAACGTTGAGATTTCTCGCAAGGTGAGCTATGGATAAAAAATGGACTATTGATAAGTTAGATGGAGGTAACTGGATCACATGGAAATTGCAGTTGAGGCATCTACTACTTGCGGAAAACTTGTTGAAGTACGTTGGTGGATCAGTAAATGTAGTGCTTCCGCAAAATGCAACTGGTGAACAACGAGCTAAGCATCAAATTGAGTCGCAAAAGGCATTTTCGATTATTGTTATGTCCGTCAGTACATCGCAACTGTATCTCATAACCTCTTATGAAGAATCAAAGGAAGCCTAGGATGCTCCTAGGCAGCATTTAGAGGGAGAAATTCTAGCTAATAAACTCTTCCTTAAGAAACAGTATTTTCGAAAGGAAATGAGTGACTGCAATTCAATGGACAGCCATCTAAACGAAATGAAGCAACTGACAGATAAACTTAACTCAATTAATTGGTGCACCGAATTTCTGAAGAAGATCAAGTAGTTACTCTACTTGGAAGTTGACCTTCATCTTTCTCCACTGTAGTCACTGCTCTTGAAGCACGTGCAGACAATTTGAAGATGGATTTTGTTCAGCAGCAAATAATCTGTCGTGAGAGAAATCTCAATAGTCAGGAAGCGAAGTCTGCAGATTTATGTGATTCAGCACTAGCAGGAACGGAAATCTCCGAAGTGTTGGACTTGCATGTGACGAGCCTGTACATATTCAGCGATTTTGTCCAAAACGACAAGACGAAGTACAAAATCGAGCAAAAGTTATTAAAGTCGAAATTGAATCAGACTGTGATGGTGAGGGAGCATTTCCTGTGTTTCGTGAAGTTCCTAAAGTTAGATGGTTGGTGGACTCACGTGCATCTATAGTCACATGACTCCTACAAGAGAATACTACGCTGAGTATTAATCATTCTCAGCTCCTGAAAAGGTTGCTTTGGGTGATGGTAAATTAGATAATGTTGTTGAAGCAGTGGGAGTTGGTACTATACGACTGAACATGCTGTTCGACGCTAGTAACAGTAAAGGCAGTAATATGATATTACACCCTCCGAGATTGTCCTGCAATTTGTTTTCTGTAAGAGAAGTTGTAAAAAGAGGCCATACAGTAAAATTTGGTCAATATAAGATGCTTAATTGATTAGAGGGCCGGCCAAAGTTTGCAAGGAATAGGTTCTGTAGCTAGAAAACTACATCACTTGAAGTGTAAAGACATAATTGGTGAAGAAAGTGCTTCCATGGGCTTGGAAAATCTGCCAGAAGTCGATGGCATCAACGATTGGGTTATTTGAATGGGCAACAGCTCTCTAATGTTGAGGTTTAGTATCTGGCATCAAGTTGCCTATAACCTCAAATCTGTTATTTTGTGAGGGATGCATATGGAAAGAAAACCATCTAGATCCTTGACACATAAACAGTCAAAATGTAAACTAGAACTTATCAATAATGATGTATGTGGACCACTTCAAGTAGAGTCGATTGGTGGGAGTTGATACTTTGCTACGTGTAGAGATGACTATTCGAGGTATGTCTCAGTTTACTTTATTAAACAGCAGGATAACCAGATGTTGACATCCAGAAACGGAACACAAGCAATAAAGCACGCACGCCCGCACGCAGGCACGCACGTACGCACGCAACACAACTATTATCATACAGTATATTAAATCATTTAAAAACTCGAATCTCATTCTCAGTTACCTAATTTTTACATTATTCTTAATATTTTGCATTATTCTTAATTGACAGACAACAGCGATCTAGGACTAATGTCCCCTCAAGGATTCCAACCTCTTGTCTATATACCCTTTTATTGGCTATAAAACTAATTTCCAATGTTATGAATATTGCTGTTTGATTAGCGGTTTAATTGAAGAGAAATCTCTGAAAGCCATGATGATGGTGACGCAGGTTTAGAAAAATCAATTTTAGTTACAATAGAAATTGTGTTTAATTAATTAAATTACAATTTGTACAAAGAATGGCGTGAATGTAATTGTTCTCATACTTATAATGTGGCAATTATTGCGACTCCGCTCATAATTAAGTCATCCTAATTGCTATTAATATCAATAAATTAATAAAATTAAAATTAACTATGCACTGGTGCAGTATAAATTTGATTTGGTCTTGTGGTAGTACATATAGAACAAACTACAGCTCAAGAGCAATAACAACACCGCTACCGAGTGCTGTCTACTATAGAGATAATCGCACCATCTATAGTCAACAAACAATACCCTAATGTTTCTATACTAGCTGTTACATGATTGTGTTGCCGACCGTATACCAGACTGCTACACCAGCTACACAACAGACACTGGATCGATCTCTACGCAATCACTGCTATGCAGTGATGCTTTGGAACTTCCTACGCCAGCTTCTTCTTTAGCACCTTTTTCTGCAGCGTTTCCATCTCCTGTCGCTTTGTCGTGACTTGAATTCTCGTGCTTCACATTGCGAGCAGTTGGCATTCCGCTATACATATTGGTAAGAGCTTCACATAGAGTGAGAGAGGATGATCTATCTTGAACATTCACTTGATAAGGATAAGCTCTTTCTCCATGTTTTACAATATCAAGACCTAAGCAGTACATATTACAACACTGGAACAATTAGAGTACACTACAAATGGAAGAAACCTCTTCTTTCTTCATCTGAAGTAACTCGGAGAATATTTAGCCACGACATAATTCCAAATATAAGAGAAGCCCACATCAATGTCCATACGATTATTACAAGTAGGCCACATAAATTCCAACCAAGTAGCAACATGGATACTTTGTTTCCTTTATAGAATAACCCCATATTGGCATCCAGAAATGGGACGCACAGAATTCCACATACACCACCACCAAAATGCACTATAAATGTAAATGTGTTAACTGTCTGTGTCCAGCAAATACATCGCTAGTAATATAAACCACACATCATGTAACATGAAGAGCTATTACAAAAAAGCAAATTTTATTCAATTATATAACGAGCATTTCCCAGTGGATCCATGCACTTTTGCCCATCTGCATCAATTTCATATTTGCAAATAAATTCTGAACCAATACATACCATATAAGATTTATGTAGAATGAACCATTTCATTCTAACATTTTCCAATGACTGACTAATTCGACAACACACCATTACAATTAGACAAAACACAAGTTAGGAAAGCTAGCATCAATTCTGATCATAAATTGTTATTTCTCTTTGTATATAAATAAAAATATAAATACACATGTATAAAAACATATATGACATATATATACATTGAATTTTCGCTCGCGCGCGCTCACACACACACACACACACACAGACGCGCGCGGACGCACGCACGCACACACACACACACACACACACACACACACACACACCCACACACACACACACACACACACTGCTACTCTTTCCTTGCTGCAAATAGTCACGGCTCACGCCACCAAATAATACAGAACAAAGTCAAGTGTTTGAAATCAATTTGTTACACATTTGTTTATGGTATAATTGTCTCTCCTTGAAACTATTATTGACATATATATTACAAAAGAGACAATTCGTTGCTAGTTGACATCTTTCAGTCATCCTATAAGACAATTAAGACGTTTTCTGTCACCCTTTCTACAAGAGTAGTACTAGAAATGCCATCAATGTGTTATTCTGAAATTGGACCAATAACGTGTTATTTTTTAATAGATGAAAATACATATTTCCGCTAAAATTTAAGACTAACAGATAAATGAGTACCAGTGTGTTAGTAATGAGGGGCAACTTAAAGATACTAACATTTTGGATCTACTCAAAGCTTTTCTTTTCAAACATTTCCAACCTCTGAATATCTTTAAATTACATGTTATGATTTCTTTCTTAGTCTACTTTGATTGTAGAAACTCTTTAGGCAGGTCAACTGAAGATTAGAGATTGAAGCACATTTTTGGAATTTTGATAGTCAGGTGTTCACGTAAGATGACTAAACCATTCATAGAAACAGCATTTAGTTAGCCTCTGTATCATCATCTCAAGGTCTCCCTAACTATATGTCTGAGCTCTTGCGATGAAACGTGTATTTCCGTTATTGCTGTGTAGAAATTGATGCCGATGGCAATTTTAATGCATCCATGATTGAATTAGTGTAGCCACTATATGTTATTGACACTTACGGTAAGAAACTAGATCTGATGCAAGGCCTGCCATACGTACACGTACGCTTAGTATACAAGCCTTTCGGTTGTGAAAGACAAATTCTTGACAATAACAACTCTGCGCAAACAATCAAATGCCCCAAATGAATTCAATATTATTCTCTGCACCTGAAACTCCTCGTTTGTAAAAACCACAGTAGAACGGAGATAGCAATCGTTGTCTCATATAGCTATACATGTAAGCGTATAGAGGAGAGCCCGTGTGTGTGTGTGTGTGTGTGTGTGTGTGTGTGTGTGTGTGTGTGTGTGCGTGTGTGTGTGTGTGTGTGTGCGTGTGTGTGTGTATGTGTGTGTGTGTGTGTGTGTGTGTGTGTGTGTGTGTGTGTGTGTGTGTGTGTGTGTGTGTGTGTGTATTTGTATGCTTTGTATGCAAGAGAGGATTTCCAGAGTAAGGTGAGTCTGATCTCCACCAAATTTAGCTCACGCACGTTCAAACTACCGAGCTCGAAAGTGAAGTTGCCGTCGTCTTCCGAACTTCTATGAATGACGCGATTTCCTGCTCGCGCACGAGTATCTCTAGAACCACCAAATCTGAATTGTCATTCAAGATCTCAGACGGTATACGCACGGAACGTATTGATTATTGCCGACGTCGTCGAAAAAAACGATATTTTTTTAGCATATCCCACTCATTTAAAAATCTGTCTACCCTTCCTTTCTCCGTATACTCACGGCGAACAGCTGCCACGTTTGATACGCCTGCATGCTTCCCGCAACGGCAACAACGGCTCCAATTTTAAAGTGGCGACGTCTAACAGAACTGTTGAAATGACAAACGTACTTCCAAATTCTGTTTACCCCATATATATCTCTAAAGGGATTTCTCAAAACGGGAAACTCTGTTACATTCAACGGAACTGTTGAAATAGCCGAGAGACGAGAACATTCACTGCAGTCTAGACGGGTGAGTAAAAAATAACAGGTGACTTCCGAGTCTCTGCTGCCCGGATACATAATACTCACTGCCAATTTCTTGGAACAGGACACTCGGTTACAGTTTCATTTGTCTTCAACGAAATACTAAACAATCTAATCAGGCCGGGAGAAGAACTGGATCTATCTAGTCTAGCATCTAGACACGCTATATATATATATATATATATATATATATATATATATATATATATATATATATATAGTCTAAATAGTTGCTCAACTGTATTGTAAAATAAATACTGTAACATTCTTTTCAGTCATCATTCCTTAGCTAATTTTTGGTAAATATATTTGTAGACCATAAAAGCTCTGTAATTTTGATGGCACTGATGCTGGTAACCATCTTGTTCAGTATCACAAGAACGACATCACTTGCAATTGAGATTTCTTAAATGTTATGAGGTGTTTTCAAAGTTAATAAATGCAACTTTAAAATTAATTCCATAATATACTTAAATCAAGGATAAATGCCATGCTTGACAGACAGACAGACAGACAGACAGACAGACAGACAGACAGACAGACACACACACACACACACACACACACACACACACACACACACACAAAGACACACAAACACACACACACACACACACACACACACACACACACACACACACACACACACACACACACATACACACACACACACACACACACACACACACACACACACACACACACACACACACACACACACACACAAACCCACCAACCTCTCACCCACCACCACTACCCACCACCACCCCATCCCCTTCACCATATCCACCCCTATCCCACACCACCACTCCATCTCACCACCACCACCCCATCTCCCACCACCATCTCCATCCCCCACCACCATCCCCATCCCCACCAAACCTATCCTGTCATCACCACCCGATCCCCATTCCCATCCTCACCCCCATTCCCACCGCATCCCCACCCCACGCACGCACGCACGCACGCACGCACGTACGCACGCGCGCGCACAAACACTTTTATAGTCATACGATCTTTCAGTGCTCCTCAATAAGTAAATAAACAATGCGAATTTGCCTGAACAACAAATTTAAAGAGCTACATGTATCATGCTCTATCATAGAATAGTTTTAATTAATAATTACCTTACGTTTACAACCTCTAGCTGTATCTCTAGTACAATACCTGCGATAGCATCCAATGGATCATCCAGTCTTTTATTTTCCACCAACTTTGCTACAAAGCTGTACACCACACCTGATATTACTCCAATAACAAAAGCACAATAAGAATACACACTGTTGGCACAGGCACTTATAGCAACCTACGTAAAGATAAAAAACAAAATTGATACAATAATACACGACATTCAATCAACTTACCAATCCAGCTAATGAGCCATTGATTGCAGACACAAGACTCCATTGTTGATTTACCTTATCACTAAATCGTCTATATATGAGAGAACTAAGGCTACCACCAGAAGCTGCCATTATGCAGTTGACCGCAATAAGACCAAGTACACCACCAGTATTTGGTTTGGAAAGATCACCAGTTGAAAGCAGGTTGAATGAAAAAAAGCCAAATAAAATAATAAAACCTCCGAGTGTAGACATCTACAACAAACACACCCACGTTACTTCAATTACATACTCATTAGTTTTGCTATACACATAACAGTTCATAACTAAATGCTACATTCACAAATAATATAAATTTTCTCCACTATCACGTGACTATTACATCAGTGTTGTTATTATTATGCTTATTTTACAGAGAAAGAATGCACTTCATATGCCACTAGATGTGACACTCCTAAACAACTGACTCCACATAAACGGCATATTGCAAAGTCGCTACTAGATATTCTCAGCTCAGACTAAACAAAATTCAACAAACATGGCAATAGATCAAAGGTACTGTATCTATTATATATCTGCACGCTAACTATAGAGTTCATCTCAACAGTGGGAATTGTGGATAGGGACTTTTACAGCTTAATCTGCCTAGTGAGAAAACAGGAAACCAAATTTTATTACTTATGTACTCAATAATATCTGCTAAGAACAATGTAATCACTCCATTACAAGCTGCATGATGATGGCATTCTTAGTATAGCTGCAGAAATATTATATGCTATATCCTGACAAAAGTAGGTGCAGACCGATCTTCAACCTCTGAAAGCGAGGAAATCTTCACTTGTGACTCTGAAGATGTCAGTAACAACTATATCAATTGGCTGTTTCCTCTTATTAGAAATTCAATTGGTGTGATTGTGGTGTATTGTTTGTACTAATTAGTTAGAGGCAGAGTTACTATGACATGTATAAGATAACGGTAGGGAAATTGCATTGTTAGAGTTTGTGTTCCGCGTTCTGCGATACTTCTGTGTGTCTATAGCAATAGATCGTCAGCCTTCTGTGGTGTAGAATCAGTACGTGCGTATAAGTAAAAATACAGCACAATTGGCGACGATGATTAATTACCACGGGAAGAGGATGAGTAAGCTGTGAGAATTTAACGCAGCAGAGGATAACGTAGAAAGAATTTTTTTCTCCGGTAATGCGCTGCGAATGGTTTGGAGGACGCAGACAAGCAGAAAGCAGTCTTCTTGACTTGCGTCGGTACTGCGACATACACTCTCTTAAAGAATCTGGTGAGACAAGAGAAGCCACAAGACAAGTCACTGGATGAGTTTTTTGCGCTGTTGAAGAGCTATTCTGAGCCACGTATCGTTATGTTAGCGAAGAGATTCCGGTTTTATCGGTGTCTTCAGAGAGAAGGTGAGACTATCGCGAATTGTAAGGCCGAACTACGCAGGCTATCGAAGAACTGCGATTTCGGAGACTACCTGGATGAAGCGTTCAAGGGTCAAATGGTATGGATTATATTACGAGGCTCTGCAGAGAAAGATTCTTGCAGAATCAGAACTGACCTCGACGAAGGAAACCACATTGCACAAACCGCCGAAACTGCGAGAGACGAGACGAATGCTATATGGGAATACCACAAGCCGACCACCCAAAAAGCAAGTCGAGACGGAGTTTAGCGTACAACGTGACATTCCAGGTGGCGCTTACAAAGCAAAGCAATTAGACAGCAGGCGTGGACATCACCCACTACATGCAAATTCAAGTCTCAGAAGTGTCATTCTGCAATATACAAAGACACATCAGTAGAGTAGACCGCAAACGATCTCAACAAGATGAGCTTAGGAAGGGCACCGAAACGGTGCCACAGCGAAAGGCCAGCCACAACCCACTCATTAAATTGATGAAAATACGGTCAGTGCGGTGTTTGCTCAATCTGGAAAGGGCGGAGTCAAGATCACACTGGAAGTAGCTGGCAGTCAGATACCTATAGAGGTGGACAAAGAAGCCACAGTGACGGTAATACCCATCAGTGTATATGATCGGTATCTGTCCCATGTCCAGGTACATGCAAGTACGGTGACATTGAAAACGTACAGCGGTGGAATCCTTAAGGTGAAAGGGGAGACAACAGTACCAGTGAGATACGGTGAGAAGCATGCTACTGCTAAAATTATAGTAGTAAAAAATGTACAGGGTAAACCAGCCATTCTTGGGAGAAACTGGTTAAATAAGATCCAGCTCGATTGGGGATCTCTGTTCAGTGTTGAAGAATGCCAAATGTTTGACCCCAAGGAGAAGTTTCCAAGGTTATTTAGTCCTGGTGTGTGTATTGTACAAGAGCATGAGGCAAGAATTGAACTGACAGCGGAGGCTAGACCGAGATTCCACAGGCCTCGACCGGTGCCGTATGCTCTACAAGAAAAGATCAATCAGGAACTAGATCGCATGCAGCGCAAGGGAGTGATACGACCAGCAGAGAAGAGTGACTGGACAACTCCAGTAATTGTAATTCAAAAGAGGGACGGTACAGTGAGACTGTGTGATGACTACAAGATCACGATAAATCATAGTTAGATATGGGAGGTTATCCAATTCCGAACCCCAGGATCTGTTGGCAACCTTGGCTGAAGGTAGACGTTTCTCGCGCAGGCGTACCAGGAGATGTGTGTTGCCTCTGATAGCCAACGATATTTGACGATTAATACCAACAAGGGTTTATTCACGTCTAATCGGATGCCTTTCGGAATCTTTTCAGCGCATGCAATTTGGCAGCGAATTATGGACAACCTCTGCTCA
The DNA here is from genome assembly GCF_963422355.1 of Corticium candelabrum. NCBI lineage: Eukaryota > Metazoa > Porifera > Homoscleromorpha > Homosclerophorida > Plakinidae > Corticium > Corticium candelabrum. Next base: position 1,743,989 of record NC_085101.1, on the reverse strand, counting down.
GGAATCTTTGGTGTTATCTGCTCTTTGGATGACATATGTATTAGTAGTGGGCGAAAATGAAAAACAACATAAGCAGAGGTTGTTAACAGTGCTGAGACGATTATGTGAGGCTGGTATAAGACTAAAACAGAAAAATTGTGAGTTCCATTAGCCTCGATTGAAATACTTGGGTCATATTATCAGTGAGCAAGACATCTCGTCCTCGAAGACTAAGGTCCAGGCGATAAGGGAAGCGCCGGAAGCGACAAACGTGACAGAAATTAAGGCTTTCCTGGGCTTACTCAATTACTACGAGCGGTGTTTTCCTTGTATGCGTTACTAGGCAAGAATCGACCGTGGAAGTGGGGATCTAAGAAAAGAGAAGCATTCCAGAAAGGGAAGGAGAGCTTCTGGAATCAGAATTCCTGACACAATAGGACGTGCAAAGGATAGTGAGTCTAAGTTGTGATGCATCACCTTATGGGGTAGGTGCCTGTTTGACAGGCAATGCCAGATCGCGAGGAGAGACCGATAGCCTTTGCATCCAGAACACTATCCACAGCGGAGAAAATCATAACGATGCAAGCAGAGGACGATTCTCTACGAGGGCCAAGGAACATGATCGGCGAAGTAAATGTGAGGTATCGACGAGAGGTTACATTCGTGAAGAACGAGACACTGTATCGTATCTTCAAACACCCATTCGTCAATAGAGGAGAGCTTGTCCGACAAGTTGTAGTCCTTAAAACTTTGCGGAAACAGGTAATCCACTTATCGCACAACTCCGTCATTTGAAGACATATGGGAATACGAAAGACCACTGACCGAGTTCTTACCAACTTCTTCTGGCCGGCCGTGCGAGAGGACGTGCCGAAATACTGCAGGTCGTGCAATGTGTGCCAGCAAACTGTTCGAAAGGGGACGATAACTCGAGCCCATCTTGATCAACTCACCGTTCAAGTAAGTGCCCGTGGACATCGTTGGTCCTATTCATCCAGCGAGCGACGAAGGACACCGATGCATTTGATGCTAGTGGACTTCGCGACACGTTATGTGGAAGCGAAAGCCTTAAAGTGTATTACCACAGAAGAAACGGCGAAGGCTCTTCTTAGTCTGTATAGTCGTCTCGGAATCCCCGAGGGAGTTCTTAGCGACATGAGAAGCCAGTTTGTCTCCGAGTGTATGCAAGAAGTGTCGCGTCTTCTTTGCATTCGACAGATGACAACTACACCGTATCACCCGATGTGTAACGGACTGTTCGAGAACTTTAACGGTACATTAAGGGGATGCTAAAGAGACTATTTTCGGAGCAACCTCGACAATGGCACCGGTACGATGAAGCCTTATTGCTTGCCTATAGAGAAGTTCTGAAGAATCTACAGTCTTTGCCCCCTTTGAGTAACTGCACGGAAGACCGGTAAGAGATCTCATGCACATACTACACCGCCTTTGGACCAAGGAAAAGACGAACCCAGTGAGCAGACGTCATACCCGTACGTGTTCGAGTTGAGGGAGAGACTGGAAGAACCGCTAAAACTTGCCAGAGAGGAGCTGAAGAAGTCGCAAACACGGCAGAAGCAATACTTCCAGCGTAATGCAAACGACGCCAACTCAAGGAATGTGATCAGGTACTGCTACTGCGTCCTACGGATAGAAACAAGCTTATCATGCAGTGGAAGGGGCCCTATGTAACCGAAAGAAAAGTAGGACCGTTGGACTATGTCGTCAACGACAAGGGCAAATCAAAGGTCTTTCATGTCAACTTGCTGAAGCGATATTACTCCCGAATCCATGAAGCGGACCAGAAACGTGACATCCCAGACAAAGGAGGAGCGGTGCTAGAAATGGTAGCCTCGGCCTCCCAGACCCGTGTAGCGCCGATACAAAATCGTCCTCCACGGGTCTGAGATGGTACCGCCTCTTCTCAATATATTGTGGTTGGTCCTAGGACCAGCATTAGTGTTTAGTTTCATAATGCATACCTTTCCAATTACAGCTGTAATCAACGAAGACATCTCATGCATATCTGCCGTCTACCAAAGACTACACTGTACACAAACGACGACTTTTAGTGTGCTCTTCACGCAAACTCACGTCCCTACACGTCGTGGTTTGTATTCTGCGCCTGTCAACGGCAGTAACGACACCTAGTAGAGCCGTTTGTTCGAACTGATGCTCCGACATCTATACTAGCCAGCCAGCTGCATTCTCAACGACTTCATGATCACGTCTACTACACAGAGTCTTGCAGAGAATTCACGGCAAAGTTTTGTCGCGATTTCGCGGCAACTCGCATCGAATCCGGACGATCGAGTCACAGCGGATGCACGCATCGCGAATTTTCATCGCGAATTCGAAGCTCCACGCGCGAATAGCAGCTACTCGCAGCGGATTCACGGCCATCAGGACGTTTAAAAGCTGTTGCTTGAACGAACTATCTGTTCAACAAAGAAGACGACAACCGAAACCGATGAGAAGGCAAGATTGAAGCGCTAAACCGCTCTTTTACCCTTTGCAAAGAAAGTCGATCGCTGCGTAGCGCGCGTTGACAAGGACTTGACGTAGTCTAATTCAACTTTACCTAGGAGAAGCAGGGGTGAAGGTTCTAGCTGCTCAGATAATAAACAAAGTTCCTGCATTCGGTACAGCTGGTTGTACCAACGATGACGTTCTGCACTTAATGGTAGATATCAAACTGAGATAAAAAAAAACTCCTGCACACGTCCTATTCAGAACCAAGTAACAATTTAGGAGCCTTGAAAGGAAAGCACGGACTGTTTCTGTGCGAGTTGGGAGAATGTGCTAACTGAAAAGCTCGAACATGGATGGCGTAAATCGTCTGCTAAATTCGGTGCATCAAGCCTGTGCAGTTGTGCTGCAAGACACTCAGGAGTTCAAATTCTTGCGCTGGGAAGACTAGACGGTACCGGAGGGCGAGTAGATGCCAACAGAGTGAGCTTGTCAGCAGAGAACATTCAGCAGTTGCCGGTACTAGTAGCCGTTGCTGAGTCAAGTAAAGGTCAAACAAATTGGGGGTCGTACGATATTTCCTTCCAACTTTCTCTCATGACATTATTACCTGCAGACTGCTGCTGCAAAGAAAAAACGACTGTCCGATGAAAGGAGCGTTACCTCGACTCAATGAGCGTGCGCTATCTCTCCTGGAGAGTAGCAAACGAAGACAGTGATAGTGTTGTTGTGTTAGCTAGTAGCCTATAAACCTATCTCAGGTGCGAAGTTGCAAAATTGCCCTTACGTTTTCATGGGGGAGGTCGTGTCCAGTGAATGATGGTGGTGTCCGATGATAAGATTCGCAGAGAAGGATCACGTTTACCATCCTAGCATAACCGTTTTAAGCCTTTGGAAGTCCCGCGTCCGAAATCACAGTCTTTACTAATCCTTCTTACTGTGGGCTTTAACAAAGCTCAGTCTTACTTCGTTTACTTCTTGCACGGCTGTCCGATGATTGATGGTGTCCGATAACAGGAGCGTCGCTCTAGTAGCGTCGGTTGATATCTAGAAAGTGTCAAACGTTGTCAGAGTATAGATCAGGTTTACGTTGGATGTTATATCCTCAATTCTTCTAGCAGACTCGCATACACTAGCTAATCAGTCTTACGCTAAAGTAGACATGTTTTCATCACATGTGCAGCTAGCAGGGATTTTCCTAGGCAACTCTCAACTTGACTACGGGCTGTTAATTTGCGTTCAGAAATTTTTGATCTTTGATTAGAACGTAACAGCAACAGTGACCTCTCTGAAATGAACCGTACGATGAAATGCAGTTATAATTTCTAAGACTTAACTAATAATTGTTTCATTTATCCAAAGCAATCATTGACTAAATGCAAGGGTTTCACCTCGAGTAAGTGCTGCATTAAGTAAATATGGTGTATTTAAAGTTTATACAATAAAATTAGTTTGAATCAGTCATCCATATCTGTGACACAAGCATACCTGGTTCAGACAAGCTAGGGGCTTGATTACAGGGAGGCAAACTTGCGTACACGTACGCATAGAATGCATTGTGGAAATAGCACTGAAGTACGTATAGCTATGTACACTGTAGGTCTGTGTATGAATGTGTCTATATAGTGTGTGGATAAGTCATTATACATCATTTCGTAATAAATTATGATTATAAGTGATCACTATAATCTATATAGTGTGTGAATAAATAAAAGCCAATAAAAAGTGGGCTTATCCCGTAGTATTGTAAAGTCTAGAGCCCTTTATTTCTAGAGGCCACGCTATGACCTTGTAGTGGATTTATTAAATTAAACCTTTAGTAAATTATAATGAATTGCACAACTTTGCCTCTATCTGTAGAAGTCGTTACTGTTTTAGCATTACATTTTTGTGCGTTAGCATGTAATACTAATAATACTACAGAGGCAAGAAAGAAACTTTTTATTTCCAGCGTAACGACAGTAGTCAAGGTGATGTAGATACCAGAAGACGAACTTTTCACCCTGTCGATCTACGCATGTGATGATACATAGAGTTGCACTAGACTGCAGTGAAGCAGCTGCTTTTACCACTGTCTGACGGATGTAGACGGTCTCTTACGTCGTTTCCAGCAAAAAAAGTTGTAACACACTTTTGAAAGCTACCGCAATACGTAGAATTGGACGGCAGAAGAGGCAGAAACTGCCTCTCATGATGGCAAGAGCAACAGCTAATAGAATCGATACTAACATTTTCAGTGTATTATCATCTTTGCCAAGTATTCGCTGTCGTTGGACTTACTTGAATTATTGACGTACTCTTTAAGACCGGCAATTAGGTAATTTGGATGGGTCATTGCATGATGAAAACGGTAAAATCCAAACTTTTTGCTTTTTTGGAAAAATTTCAAAGACATACAAATCTAATAGCGTAGTCCCGTCCAACACCATAAAATCCATCGAACGTGTTGCAACCATCGCGGGACTAATTGCCGCTGAACACAAGTACTATACAAATCTTGTTGTTGGCCACTCACAATCCGCCAAGTAAGCAAGAAAGAAGTCTTTTTGACCACGCTCTCTCTGTTGATGTTGTCTGTGTTCCTAAAAACTTATCCTAAAACGTTGATTGACTACTGTCGTTGTTAAAGTAGTCTATACAACATTTCAAGAGAAGTTTCATGTCCAAAAAGTAGTTTTGTGGCGTCCTTAGAATACTATATACGGGCTTTTGATGGACTATATCCGGGTATCGTATACCGCTTCTAACCCCGACGCGCTTTTCACGTAAGATCTGCTGTTTGATTCACTTTGCACATTTAGGAAGGCCAACAAGCGAATTTAAGTGGTACATGAGTCTAGGAAACAGCTGCCAAGTGGGCAATTAGTCCCGACGAGGTTGCATCTAGACTCAAAAATTAGACGTCTTTTTGGCTGCTGAAAGTGGGGAGGGGGGGAATAAATGTGGAATACTCCAGAATTTGCATGTTCAACTATTTGAATACACAAATGTGTCCATCTCTTCATGTTCCTTTCCAGAGTATCAATATCAGTATCACAGTAAAGTATTTATACAGGCGATTAATTCAGATCTGGTGATTTGACAATTTTCCCACACTTTACCAAATATTGAAATAAAGTCTGTTGGTATACATAGCAACTGCACTCGTAAATACATTATTTGTAAATTCCAGTTTGCAACATTTTTTGGGCATAGCAAGCAAATAAGCATGCAGAGTGCCACCTGAGTGCCATATTTCCAAAAGTGCTCGAAGAACACTGCATTACATATAACTCATGATTCGTAATTTGTTGCAGCTTCATTACATGTCATAAAATTGCATCTGTTTCACAGCAGTTTATCAAGTAGCTACTGTCAATCAGCTAGTTACTTATTGGCTGTCATTTCTATAAGTTATTTAATCGTGTTTCATGTATTACCTAACTATCTAGAGGCAGCTAAGCACATAATAAATTTTAAACTATACTACTAAACATTAATTAATTAATTAAGTTACTAGATAGAATTCTTCTAACGTCAAACTTATTTATGGAGCGCATTCCTTCATTTCCCTCTTTCACCATCTCTTCCCCTCTTCCACCACCTCTTCCCCACTCTCCTCCTGTCCTATATGGACAATGCACACGCACGCACACACACACACACACACACACACACACACACACACACACACACAAACACACACACACACACACACACACACACACACACACACAATGTACGCACGCACACACACACACACACACACACACACACACACACACACACACACACACACACACACACACACACACACACAATGTACGCACGCACACATGCATTATCATATAAACCACTCACTGTTGTTGTATTTGAAGATATCATACTTGACCTTCCCCTTTCATCAAAACGACCCCTACGTGCACCAACTACAGCAGCACCAACGAGAGCAGATGCTCCTCCGACGACATGAATGACACTGCTTCCAGCAAAATCCTACAACATCAACACGTTTCTAAACATTTCAAGCACCATATAATATTACAACATAGTTGACCTACCATATAGCGAACTGTTACATTATGGTTTTCATCAATAACCCCAGAAAATAGCCATCCTTGTGGTGCCCAAGCCCAGTGAGCTATAACTGGTTGTATCCATCCTACAAGATATATACACAACCTACCTACAAGGTATACACACAACCTACACACACACACACACACACACACACACACACACACACACACACACACACACACACACACACACACACACACACACACATCTGACATCTGTACCCGCACCTATGCATATAATTGTAAATATAAAATAGCCCTTCATTTGTGTTCTCTCTGCCATGGCACCACTCACAATTGTGGCTGCGGTAATACCATAGACATAATGAATAAACCATTTAACTAACTCTTGACCATAAAGCCCAATTCCCGAAAGAAAAAAGTGGTTAGTTCCAATAAATGCATTGCCTCCTCCAAAAGCAAATGCATATCCAAATGCCCAATATGCCACACAGCCGCAAACAGCATCCATAAAGTTCTTGAAGAGAATGCTGGTGGTATTTTGAGATCGAACTGAGCCAGCTTCCAAAAATGCAAAACCAGCCTGCATAACTAAACTTCCATTAACAAAATGTTCAAAAATGTCACCACAAGATACTTACAGAAAACAATAGTAGCAAGAGTAGTGAAAGTAGCATCCTCTATATTTTCAATCAATGTCATCTTGAATCTGATTTGATCAAAGTATACACACTGAAACCCTACAGCAAATCGAAGAACGTCTTAAATAAAACTAACGTTATTACAAATTACAAATATTTTATAAGCATATTTTCAGTGCATACCAAAATTTGTTGCTCTAGAAAATGGTAGGTGCAGGTATAACCGCAGGGGCACACTTCAACCACATGCAATCAATTACATATTTCTCCTCTTCCCTAAATTTTCAATTATATTAAATTTAAATCTTAAAACTCGCTAACCATGTAATCTATAATGAATTAACTAACATGTAGAGCATGTATTTTGTGTTCCACTAGCTGTACATGTGCAACTTTTGTGTTCTAGTTTCGAGACCGGTCGCCTGGCCAGCACTCAGGTAGCTATAGCCAACACAAACAGCCAAACACACGCGTGCGTGTACGTTTCCACGCCAGCACACACGCACTAATTAACTAAACCAGCCGGTCCATGCTAAGCTCCGCAAAAAACATTAGGATTGTTTCTACTAATTAGATGTTGTCAGTTTCATTTCAGTAGCCAACAAATGTCCGTTGAAATTGATTGTGATTCTCTGTCTTTCTCCGCCTTGTCCGCGGTTAGTTCACCTCACTAGAAGGTCGCTTCAAATTACTTGTGTCCAGGAAGCGGGGCATGGCTGAATAATACGGTGTCTATAGTAACAACATAGTTACAAACAACAAGAAGATTGAATGAAAATAGATCCTTCATGGATACTCAGGTACTTACATCTCAATTACTAGGGAACACCTACCATCCTACTCAAGGTCGGTGTACATACACACGACTGGCTAATTAGCTAAGACGGTCGACTCAAAATATGGCCAACGACACCATCTAACTTCTTTCGCACGGACTTCCTTTCAATCCTAACGTTTTCCTAGATATATCAACTACCTACATTTACGATGACATTGTACAGTTCAGCTAGATAAACATGCATGTTGTCTTCCCGTCGTGGACAATGACATTATCGACGGGCCTAGCATCCGAAAGCCCCTAGTTCAGTACTAACATTTCGATTGTGTGCTCAAATACGTCGTCTAGGATGCGTGCGTCTCACTATAATACTAGGCTTCCGGGCAGATGACACACTTGCTTACCTCCGTATGTTTGAAACTTTCTGATCAACCGACTTCAGATCTAACCGCCTGCAATGGCAAGATCTGCAAGAGACACGTAAGCAAAGCCTCTTCTCCAGAGGTTGTCTCGATTGCTCTCTCCAGTGAGGTTACTGTCAAAACATTTAGTTAGGTAGACGATATTTGGGGGCGGAGCTTCTACAGCATACTCAACCTCAAGGGTAACAACGCACCTTTCGCCGATCTCGCTGTACAGAGTTCACGTTTTCGGGTCTGCTTCTGAACCGTAGATCATCTTGCCGTTGACTAGGCTTTGTAAGTAAGTTCACTACTTACCATTTCGTGCATCTTGTGAGAGACTTTGCCTGCGTAAAGACGCGTAGGAAGCCATTTCTTGAGTACGGCTTCTCGAGGTTAGGAGATTGCTGTTCTAGCTGAAGTCGCCTGATTCACACTCTGAACAGATACACGTGGAGTGGAAAGACAGACTAGTCATTTTATAGCAAGGGAAGTTTTGTCAGATAAAGATTTTGCAGTAGGGGAACCCATTCGAGGTAATCGAACGTGTCTCACTGTCACTGTCTGTCAGGCTGTGGCTGAAAATTAGGACTACTTTTTCCCCTATCTAGCGTTCTTAAACTGTGTAACTGTGAAACTATGTATTTTGTCGAACTAGATTCAGCAAAATTCGTCTAGCCTATCCAATCTTCATGGAAGGCGGTGAGCTGATGAGTTTACATCACTTGATGTACCTTGGCCTGGTTTTTGGATTGCTATACTGAGTAATTGTTTTGGCTGCTTTCAGTCGAACTCCACACTGCATCAAGCACATTTCTCTATACAAAACCTGTAAAACTTGATTTTATCATTTGGCAGTACGTGTGTTGAGTGAGAATGCCTTCCCGTGCAACTTAAGACTTTGCAGATGCAAGCTCTTGCTCGAGAACTCTAATCTTGTTTTGAAGTTCCAGTATTTCATTTGCTTGCTGTTCAGTTATCCGACGTAAACCATCAGCTTCAGCGCCTCAGTGACATTTTTGACAATCAACATCTTCACTTTTGAGATCATGCACTACTATACATATGTCTTGATCAATTGCGCATGAGGTAGAACAGCCTCTGCTTTCTGATTTAGACATTACAGCTATGAAATAGTGCGTATGTGTTGTGTTACTTTAGACATAACTGTTTCTGGGACTTGTAGAGTGTCAGTGCCAATTGTAAACAGACTACAGAGTACGTTTACTGTACTCTGATCCGCTTCAGTGTACTTATCGAGTGTAAGTTATCCCAGTAAGAACTTCGACTTGGCCAATCACATATATACAAAAGCAAGCTAGACTGCCCAGAAACAACGCGGAACGCCTACATGTCTGGTTACCCGAAATGGGTTCCCAGGTGGCATGATTTCTCTCGCCAAAACTAATCCATCTTAAGTCAATGAGTAGTCTGTGCCTCCACTCCACGTGTATCTGTTCAGAGTGTGAATCAAGCGACTTCAGCTTGAACAGCAGTCTCTTTATCCTCGAGAAGCCTTACTAGTCTCGCGCAGCCAGCCCCTCCCCTTTTACTTCCGTTGGCGGGAAGAGGGTCTGGTAAGGTTCCTTTGATGTCTTGGTTCTCCCGACCCCAGCATTCCGTGGGGCATAATGACATAACGATGATATGTTAATTGAGATAAGCGAGCGACTGATGGGAACACACTACTAATTAGTATTTGCATGTACAGCGAAGTTTTCGCTTCTGTTTCTGCTGCAGGTGCTACTGGACTTTGTTCTAGTTCATTTGCTCGCAAGTTCATTTGCTCTCAGATTGCGTGGCTGCTTGCTATGGGCATGGTAAGGGAAGCGCGCAGGTCGTCTTTTTGTACGACAACATTGGCAGGTGAGTTGTTCTTCGGGAAATTGCAAAGAGGCTCGTCATGCAGTTGCAGCGTTAGATCTAGCAACAGGACGAGCAGCTCAGAAGCAGCTTAGCAACAGAACAACTGACCTGCCAATGTTGTCGCACAAGAAGACGACCTGCGCGCTTCTCTTACCATGCCCCTAACAAGCAGCCACGCAACCTGTGAGAGCAAATGAACTAGAACAAACAAACGCACACACATGCACGCACGCACACACGCACGCACGCACGCACGCACGCACGCACGCACACACACACACACACACACACACACACACACACACACACACACACATGGACAATTAGACAAATGTTAGGCCTTTCATGTCATTCGACATCGACCTTAGGCCGGTTGCATAGATAACTTCCCTGCCTTTGCAGACAGAACTTCCATGCGCAACGTGGAGGCTTACAGCCAGAGCTGCAATCCACCGAGAGCTTGGTCAGAATAATCCAGGGACCTGACTATGACGCAGCTTTGGGACTGGACACCAAGGCCCACAGATGACCGCCATGCCAGCCCGGGTCTTGTCCACCCCAGTCAGTGATCAAGTATTCATTTACACTCCTGAGTCGAAAGGGGCAATTGCGTGTGAGTTCCCTGCCTAAGAAAAATGCGCCAGTGGCCGTCCAGTCCTTGAAGCTCCAAGTCAAAGGTCTTCGATGTTACTATTTTCCAGATACAAATCTCTAACGAATTGAACTACAGACGCCACACTGACACGCACGTACACTCACACACGCACGCACACTCACACACATATAACTTTCTTGACTTTCTCTGCATTCATTATAGGAAACGATGCATGTCAAGGCCATTACATAAGGGGGTGGTCCAGTGTACACTCACAACTCAATTGTGTCAGCATGGTCTAACTGCCTTTCTCAACGCAACTTGCCGCACAAACTAGAGCCACAATACAGGTACCTAAACAGTGACAAAAGGTACGACATCCTCGTTTTCGACCATGATTCAGGTGCAGACATGGAATTAGATGTGTCGTTGGCTCATCCATGGTGTTTGGACTTAGTGAAGGCAGCCTCCAGAGAAGAAGGAGTAGCAACAATGATACGTGAGGAGAAAAAAGAGACAACATGTAATTCTGAGCTGCTGCCAGAAGGGTCCTGTCCATTGGACATTCCTCTTGTTTTCGAACATTTTGGCCGTTGGGGCAAACAAGCGGCTTGATATTTGAACAAGATGGCAAAGAGTGCAAGGAATGAAGAAGGAAGACGAGCTGAGACCGACTTCAAGACCAAGTGGCGATCAATTATATCAGCGACTCTACAGCGTTGCAATTCAAAAGTCGTTTCAGACATACTCATTAGCATAGCGAGATTAGAACGTCAAAATGTAGTTTGCGCAGTATACTTTTGTATGCTTCAAGAGCGTTACGGTCTTGTTGTGTTAGGTTGCTCATGATGTCAACGTTTGATTTAAATAGAAAATGTATGTATTGAGACATTCAGACACACAGACATACATACATACATACATACATACATACATACAGAGAGACAGACAGACTCACAGAAACACAGAAACAAACACACACACACACACACACACACACACACACACACACACACACACACACACACACACACATAACACACACACACACACACACACACACACACACACACACACACACACACACACACACACACACACACACAAACACACACACACACACAAACACAAACACACACACACACACACACACAGACACACACACACACACACACACACACACACACACACACACACACACACACACAAACACACAGACACACATACATACACACACACACACACACACACACACACACACACACACACACACACACACACACACACACACACACACACACACACACACACACACACACACACACACACACCGCAGACACACACACACACACGCACGCACACACGCACGCACACACGCACGCACACACGCACGCACACACACGCAAACACACGCACACACCACAGACACAGACACAGACACGCACGCACGCACGCACACACAAACACACACACACAAACACATACACACACACACACACACACACACACACACACACACACACACACACACACAGACACACAGACAGACACACAGACAGACACACAGACAGACACTAATTGCAAGCACGTAGAGTCATACATCAATTATCGGGCACTTCCCAATATCGGACACCGGCGTACGGAAACCAGACGAAGATTTCTTGTATCTATGGCATGAATGTAGAGGTAACACGACGTGTTAGATCACTTGGTGTATTACTTTTCACAGTGTCAAAATAGAACTTTCCCTGCTTTTCCCGTATATCGGACACGCCCATCAACTATAGGACAGCAGCCAGTTTTGCTTTTGACGGTACCACAGTTCACTGTCTGCACCTTGAAATAATAGGTACATGTCTCTTCTACTCGCACTCATACCGGGCTCCACCACTCTCCACGGTCACGCCTCATTTTGCCGGCTGGCTCAGGTAAGTGGTCGCGTCAAGTCGGCAAATGAATATCCGATGATCGTCACTGAAAAACTAACAGAGGTAAGAATTCAACTCATTAATGAATTGAACCAAAAAGAATGCCGGTGCTAGAAGCAGATCAGCCCATTAGACGAAGTGGTTAGGTCATGAAGTTCATTGGAATATATAGCAGCCGTCTACTGTTCTCGTTTACATGGGGCATTTCTGCATCTTCTCCTTCTGCATGTAGCGTTTTAGCGGGGGCGAATACTGGATGGGGCACCAGGGGCACATGCCTCCGGCAGTGCAATACCAGACTGGAATTCTAGGACAGCAATTTTGACTCTTAGTACATACATGAATGCAATTGTTCTACTTCAGTAGTAGAAGTACCTTAGTTATATACTGAATACCATGGTCTGGTCTATAAGGAACCAACCGGGAAAGCTGACTCACAGTGAGGGAGAGGTCAGGACCTACCCAGGTGAGTGCCGCCACCGCATGACAAGATCTGGTCTGCGAGGAATTATCCGGGACAGGTATCTATCCGGGCGAGTGCATCTACTAAACCAGATTCAAGATGGACATAGGAACTTATCCTCAGCAATACAACTGAGAAGTGGATAAAAGGCTACGCTGTAATTTGTAATGTATATGCTATCTTGTGAATACTAAGCCGTTCCCCCGGCAAAAGTGCTCTTGTATCCGTCCCTGGTTTGTAGCGACGTCACCGTCTACTTCTAGAGTGACAAGAGTTTATACGGGGATTTCCTAAATGCCATCTTGCTCCCAAAAACGTTCATCTTTCCTTTCTAAAAAACGGCAATATGCTTGCCACATCTGGGAAGTCACTGAGAACTTGCGGAGATCAGTTGTCCCATACCTGGCATTGCCGCGACTTGAACATGTGTTGCGTTTGTGTAGATCTTTTCACTTTTGTAATGGAATATTGATTACATTCTTATATCTACTGTAACCATACAGGTGTCTCATTAGTAACCCCGGCGGGAAAGTCATCACGAACAGGCACTTGCTGCGATTGAACTCGATCTGAAAGTAATGGTCACTCAGCACTTGCTTTACGATGTAACTCTAGAACTAACAGTTACTAGCATAGGCAATTGCTGCTATCTAGAAGCAATAGTGATTATCTAAAGTCACAATATTAATGCACTACCTTGCAAAAAGAGCAATAGTTACTACGCATTGGTTTTGGCATAAACCTTCACGCCTTAGTACAGCTTGGTGTCTAGTATCCTACTGACATCAGCTAGTTCCTAAAACAAGGAATAGCGTCATTCTTTGCGTCCAATTACTGACATGACACCAGATTGCAAATCCAGCTACACAGCAGATACTGGATCTGCCTCTGAACTTTGGCTCATATTGACTAAGTTTTGCAAACTTCCAACGTCTTCTTCTTGAGCATATGGTGCAGTGTCTCTGCCTCTTTCTCTGGGTTGTTGAGCCTCGTCTTGGCAACGATTCCCAAGCCTTAATTCTGTCACGGTTGTTGTAGATGCAGAACGTGATCTTCCAGTCATTTCATAGGGATATGCTTTTTCTCCGTGCTGTACCACATCAATACCTTAAATGTCAAGATAAATCGTAACAAACTCAGACTACAACATAGAAAAATGATTCAAATTTTAAGCGAGCCTTTATACCTTGTTTTTCTACAGCTGATGTAACTCGAAGAAAATTTAGCGCCGACATAATTCCAAATATAAGAGCAGCCCACATCAATGTCCATATGATTATGGCAAACAAACCACATAAATTCCAACCAATAAGCCACATGGATAAGATGTTTCTTTTGTAGAATAACCCATAGTTAGAATCCAGAAAAGGAACACTCACAGTTCCCAATATACCACCACCGAGATGCACTAAAAATTCAAATCAAATATTCCTATTTAAATTACCAAACAACAAAGAATGAAAACATTATATAATTAATTAGAAAAAAGTGCTTTAATTAAAAGAGACCATTTACCAGCAAACGAACTCCATGCAATTAGCTCTGACAAAAACTCGGAGCAATATTGTGATTTCGGACCACAATGCCCAAGGCTGGCGAAGTTTTCATACTTACAGACAGTTATGTCAGACTTGTACTTTTCTCGTGACTCATATTTGGCACACACTTTAATCTGATATATGATACGAATAAATTATTAATACAACATATTTATGCAATAATATGAGGCTATTACCTATACAAACGGTATATAATTATTTGTATCTTACAAAGTTCTGACACTTTCCACATTACATTCTATTTATTGCACATTCTACCCAGTGGACCAGCAAATGCAATCCTTCCACTATCTGTTCCACCTGTAATATTTGACGCTAGCTAAAGTGTAATGAATTGATGTGTGTCTTCAAGTCGACCTATAGCGTTTAAAGAAATCTATGAATAAAACTAAAGCAATTGTAGAAGCTCTTAGTTGCAAGCCTGAATAGTTGTTCTTAGAAGACGAAACAATAAGACATGTACAGTATACGCTCAAAGAAGCATTAACTCTAACACCTCCGGTTCTAGATGCTACTTCAGAAATGAGTCATTTGCTGTCTGCCTGCGAAAGTAGAATGAAACGATACCAAAAAGAGATATCATTCGAAAGAAACGACTAAATATAGACCAACATCTACGCAATTATTAGATTATGACTGTCTCTAGATAAAGATCATGTTAGATAGAGGGCATGTAGTTTAACTGAACTCTCCTAGTATTGCTATTGAGATGCCTGAAAAATTGAAACATGAATGAATAGTCATAAAAAGACGACAAAAAATAGTACGTGGGCCAAGTCCTGTCGCATGTCAGTTCGCTCCGAACATCGGCCAACATTTATTTCTCTATATATTTCGATAGTTCATATTGCCGACACATCAAATCAACGTGTTGTCATTCTTGGAAAAGGTCCAAAGTAGGCGAAATTACGTCAATGTCAGCTGACTTGTTCTCTCGCAAACAGCGGTAAGGGAACCCAAGGACAACTAGATTATCTAGCATTTTTGGCACATATACAGCTTATATGCAAGAGATTCCTACTAGAGACCGTCAAATAGTTCAACTCTTAGGCGGTCATCCAGATAATTCGTCTTCAAGACGTCAATCAAAATATAGTAACACATGTGACAAAACGCCTACGCATTTCTAGTACCCGGATGTATTCCTGCCGCAAGGTTCGTTCGCATAGTCGGCAGGCAGAGTAAGTAGAACAAACTTGTAACATTGGCTGTTTCGTTCAAACAAGTAATCGACAGCTTTTAAGCACTTCTTAAGTAGCCTACACGAGATATTTGAACGCTTGCAATGCCCTTGTGTTCTCCGCCCAGCAGGGCGCCACTGCTAGTTGTCACACTGTTTGTGTCACTGTTCGACCAGACGCTAAAGGTTGTCTTTCATTGTTCTAGTTGGAGAACCAAAGAAGCTGCAAACATACGGCGCGATGCAATTTCGATTTTCTGCCTCTGAAATTTCATGAAGGCCTAATGATTAGGTTACCAGACTTATACCAACAGAACTATTCTGAGTAGGCTCCTTTCTAAAACAGTCAAAGGTAATTGTAAAAAGAATGATATATATGCTGCTGATGCTGCCTCTGTTTCGAAACGACTTCGTTGATAGTTAATTGATGCGCAGCAGAGTACCGACAACTAATTTATAAAAGTGTATATCTGTCAGACAGAAAAGAAAATCAGTAAGCGACGATATGAAAATCTCAGTCAGTGCCTAACGTTGAAAGCTGCAGAAAAGTTGTTGAGTGCCGCTCGCATTCGGAGTGAGCAGCAAATTTGTATCGCATGCGAAAACCAAGATCTTATAGCAATTGAAGTACGCTACCATCGATCCTGATATTACGCATCCAAAACATTGAGCCGAATTAGTCAAATAAGCGTACGCACTTGAATGACCAAGTATCAGTCGAAGTTGAAGCTTTTGAAAAGTTGTCAAATGAACAGCATTATCAAAGGGTCACAAGTGATAAAGTTAGGCGATCTTTATGAGCGCGGTTCGAAACTCTTGTTAGTGAAATATCTGGAGAAGTAGCAGAGTATCAATGTTTGAAAAATCGTCTTTATGTACGGTTCGGTGACACGATTGAGTTTTGGCATCCAACCGATCGTCGACAGTCAGCCTTATAGTGTACAGCAATGCTATCCCACGTAGTCATTTTGTGGAAACATGTGTGGAAATGGCAGAAGAGGCTTACAACGGGTTGGAATCGCAAACGTGTGAATTTTCTAGACAGCAAGAGACAGAATCAACGGTTGATGCATGATATGATGACGGTATTCCTCGAATGCTTTACCATTGCGCCATGCATATTACAGGAATCTTGTCGCAAATGCAGAGCACTATGCCATGGCTCCCTATGTCTGAAGATGTGGCTGTCTAGAAAATGGTTAGAATTCCTAATGACCTCTACTACGTACTTCTTTGGATTACGGCCGGAGACAACAGACTGACCGCGCGCTGTAAGCACAAATCAGGAAAAAGCACCATCAGTAGACGTTCATCGTCGAGTGCAGTCAATTAGTCAGGACATCATTTATTGTACTACAAAAGGACATTCCGAGCCCTCATGGCTGGATACAGCTTTATTGGATGGACAAATTACAGCACCGAGAGTTCTATTGGAGATGGTTAGTTGCAATTGCAAAACAGGCTGCGCAAGTCAGCGATGCTCTTGCCGGTCAAACGATTTCGTTTGCACTGATGCTTGTGGCTGCATGGAGAATAATTGTTGTAACAGGCCTCAAGAAGACGGAACTCGATCACGGTACGGATAAATATGAAGACTCCTGTGGTAGCGACGAGGATAGTAGATGACGAAAGAAACCAATTATCCAGAAGTTAGAGTGGCCTGAGCTATAATACACTTGATTCGTGTCGTAATCAGCGAATCTGGGTTGCCGAGGCAATCACGTGACCCCAAAGTAAGTTTTTAATTGGCGTTTTTATAAAAGTGAGAAATAAATGTTTATGCTTCTTTTCAGACTTGGTCCACGTACTAAAACAGGTATAGACACAAAACTAAGTAATGTGTTACATTATAATGTTATATATCTATAATTGATAACTATATAAGTAAATTAGCAATGAGGTTAGAAAAAAAAAGCTACAAAGTCTCAAATTTGATCACAATGCAATACAATTTCAGTGGCGTAGGAAGATGTTTACGAGCGGAGGGAGGCTGTACCGTGGATGTCATCATGAGTAAGCAAAAACTACCTCGCTCGCCAGACCGTAAAAAACTTGCGCAAGTCACTGGCACAGAAAATTTCAAATTCCTAGACTGAGCGAGGGGACTGTAGCCCCAAGCCCCCTCCGCTTCCTACGCTGGTGAATTTGTTAATTTGAATGTTTTTAGCAAACTGTGTATTTGTATTACCAGCAATAGCATCCAATGGATCATCCACTCGGTAACGTTCCACCAACTTTGCTGCCAAGCTGTATACAACACCTGATACCAAACCAACAAGAAATGCACCGTAAGGATAAATACTGCTAGCACCAGCACTAATAGAAACCTATGTCAAAAACACACAAATCTGTTAACAAATAAAATCAACTATAGTGTACCTATACAAGATTACTCTACAAATTTTAATCATTAATTCTACTTACCATTCCCACTAATGACCCATTGATTGCAGACGAAAGACTCCATTTTCCTATCTGCTTATCTCTGAATCGGTTATAAATGAGAGCAGTAAGACTACCACCGGAAGATGCCAATACACAGTTGACAGCGATCAGACCAAGTAGACTACCGTCATTTGCTTTCGAAAGGCCACCGTGAGAAAGCAAGTTAAATGCAAAAAAGCCAAATATAATAATGAACCCTCCAAGGGTAGACATCTACACAGCAAAAAAACTACTAAATGCTTTTATTTTTAAGCAAATATACTAATTTTACTCAATTCGATTTTTAGACTGTAAAAACTGTTATCAGCAATGCAATGATATTAAATCAGTACTAGACAGCCTTACGAAAAAAATCATAATTTATTATCTTTAACAGCAAATTGTTAATGTCTAAACACATGGACAAATAATGGTTAAGTCCTTCAGAAGCTTCCAAAAGATGGGTCTAGTTTGCGCGCTATGCGTAGCAAAACCATAACCAAATGCTGACGATCAACTTATGCGCGTGCGCGCACACACACACACACACACACACACACACACACACACACACACACACTAAACACTGCCCACAACCGCTTACTGCTGTTGCACTTGCAGGTATCTTAATTGAATTTCCTCTCTCATCAAAGCGACCCTTACGCGCACCAACTACTGCAGCACCTATGAGAGCAGATGCTCCTCCAACAACATGTACAACACTGCTTCCAGCAAAATCCTACCACATAAATAGATAAGTAGGTAATGGTTAATTAATGTCACATTACGAATACATTGACGTACTGCACCTCATAACGAATGGTCACATTATAGTGTTCATTAAAGATTCCAGATTTTAACCAACCCTGTTCTGCCCACGCCCAGTGACTTACAACTGGTTGCACCCATCCTACAGAAGATCCACACAACATATAAACAAAAATAAACAAACTTACGCACGCACGCACTCACGAAACAACGCATTCACGCGCACACACACACACACACACACACACACAACACACACACACACACACACACACACACACACACACACACACACACACACACACACACACGCTCACACTAGTACACACGTGCACACGCAAACACGGTGTTGAAATCTTAATTTACCTGTGCATAAAATTGCAAATGTAAAATATCCTTTCATTTGTGTTCTTTCTGCCATTGCCCCACTCACAATTGTGGCTGCCGTGATAGTATAAACATAGTTGACAAACCATTTGACTAACTCTCCACTATGTTGTCCAACTCCAGAAAGAAAGATGTATTTAGTTCCAAGGAATGCATCGCCATCTCCAAAAGCAAATGTATATCCACATGCCCAATATGCGACACAACCGCAAATACCACTCATGAAGTTCTTGAAGAGAATGTTAGTTGTGTTCTTCGATCGTGTTGAGCCAGCTTCCAGAAACGCAAAACCAGCCTGCATAACTGGAATGGCAAACACACATATGTACAATTTAAAAACTATATAAATAAGAGAGAATCGTCAATTACTAACAAAAAACAATGCTGGCAAGAGTGGTCAAATTGGTATCATCTGCAATTTCATTGGCCATCTTGTTTCACGTTTGAATGACGTATATACTCGATAGATTAAAGTCTACATCACAAGTACGTTTAATCATGATAAACAAATTTGCATATGCAATTAAATTTACCGCATTATAAATTATCTTTTTCCCTAGGTACCTCAACGAAGCTATACGTCCAAACTCTCCAGAAATAAATTAATTGCACTTTACTTCTCTCATACGAGCACGTGCAACGTAACGTAGTCTTAATTAATATGTACAGCATGGTAAAAAATACTGTAATTATTGCTGTTTGTACACAAAGACAAATTAGCAAACACGCGTAGCTAAGACTAAAAATGTCCAGTGTTTTTATCATTATAAGCCATGATTATGCGTGTTGTGCTGACTGTTTGTTGACAGTAAAGACAATATGTCAGTTACATCCGGATTTGTAGAAAACACCTGCCTAACAAACTGCTGTGATCTCACCAACGGATTCTACTCAACACTGGAAACGACACATTCTGAAGTAGCTATAGATGCAAGCTAAACGTTAACACATCTCTCAAGTCATGCAATACAACACAGAGCGAGCAATCTACTAAACAATTTACTGGAAGATCAGTTTACATGGTTCATTACGCATTCGTTAGCTAGATGATACGCAATGTGACACTCGAAAATAAGACGCTAAACGCATTTTTGGTCCCACCGCAGCCTTTATAGTAGTTGCTGATTTAAATCGTACACGTACGAATGCGCATAAGGTCTATTGTCTAGGCATATCCCGAGGCTATTTCTCGCCGGAAGAATGTGGGCGGAGATGGTCTGTCTATGTGAGACCAATCTAGATGTGCTTCGACAACCCAATCAATTGTAGTCTAGAACTAGAGTGAGTTGCAGCGACTGCCTAACGCGTACAAGATATATACGACATGTTGTAACTCTCCAACCAGCTACCAAAGACTAAATACTGCATGTGTTGTATACAGTTAGAAAAGTGGGAGAGTAGGCACTTCGATTTGTTTTGTGGAGATCAAAAATGCAGCCTTGATGCAATCACACAAAACAAGAGTGAAAGCATCTTCAAAAACTAGATTCTCTGTAGTAGATATAATATAATTATATATTATTCCTTTTTCATGCAGTCTCCCATACAATTATTGTGTAGTAGCTGGATACGGCAATCTGCATATTGATGCAGTCTCATATTGCAATCTCATATTACAGTCTCGTCACCTCATCGCATGGTCTCATCGCGTGGTCTCATCGCATGGTCTCGTCTCATGGTCTCATCGCCTCATCTTATTGTCTAATTTTGACACAAATGGCACGCCTTAGCTAAGTGCAGGCCAGAGTCGTGAATAGAAACTCTGGTTTATGCACGCGTCGTAGTCTTAGTTTCAGCTCTAGTTCTTCGATCTTTCTAGGCTTGCGGTGACAGGACACGCACAGCAGCGTCGCTAGACCCTAACATTTTAATTAATAAATACCTAAATTGACAACTGGCCGAGCGGTAGTCTCGCTATAGTCGAACGTTTAGACTAACTAGAGTTCTGCCGAAGAACTAAACAGCCGTCGTTTCATGCCGTCCACCAAGATATCGCCGACAACACGGCAGACTTCTCCATTTGTTCGTGAGATCAATGGCATTTACGAATGATATGTTTGTGCTAGGGTTAGGGTTAGGTTAGGTTAGGTATATTTAGACTTAGAGAAAATGACCATGTGTACAACAGTATAATGTACATATATTTTATTATTTGCTTCCTCCATTATGCATGGCCGGAGCCTAACCTTAGAATTAAAATTGAAAATGTGATTGAGCTCCACGCGCCGTCATTTCGTTTCAAGTTATTTTCTCCCAACTCCATGTACGGCTACAACTTGAAAAGACCTAGCTACTTTATGTTGACCACTTGGAAATAAGCTTTGGTGTTTGAAATGCCATGTTTTGCATTGTTTATAGCCATCCACTCTGGCTCGATGCGTTCAGGTGACACTTGGGCACTGAGTGGATTCGCCTAGAAATATTTTCATGGAAGACGAAAGTCTTCTCTGCCTCATCCTAGATACTGCTTATTATGTACTAATTATCGCATGGTCAGCTTGTCAACGTGGCATGTATTGACCGTGTAGGCAAGCAAAGCTAAGTAATTGCCGGAGGCGCAGACGAGGTCGATCTACTAAATGGGTGGCACTATTCAGCCTAGAGTACCATGCCAATCGATCCACTGACATACTATATATTTTTATAATCCTACGCATTAAGAATTGTTGCTAGTAACTACGAGAAAAAGAGAACTAAAAAGAGAAAAGAACAGACGAAATGGCATGCACTTAAATTCAGACATCTATACCAAACTTATATAATCACCATCGCATACAGCAGCGTAAAGTATGCGTGGCGGTGCATTGGTTCGGCAAACGTTTGTTTCTCTTCAGTCTTCTGGAAGTGATAACCATGGAGCAATGAGTCTCCGTTGGACAACCTTAACCTAGATCTAGTTATGCATCACGTTTAAAATACACGCGTGTACGAGTCGTGACACGCACGGTTTCTAAAGATTTATATTTATAGTAATACACCAATTCTGACGAAAGTGCTTCCATGTAGTGCATGTTTCGCATATGACCTGCATGCAACTACTAACAGTCTCCATACATCCAGTTCCAGCTACAGTAAACCATGCATGCATGCAGTTAGCAGTCAACTCCAGATCACTCACCTGGTCACTTCCGTGTGTTTCTGATCAAACAAATTGTCTTCTATTGAAGATGTTCAGAAAAGAGGAAAGTGAAGCGATGTGCTAGCTTTCCGTTCTTTTAATAGGACAGCTAGACTGCTGTTGGTTTGACTGTCCCCTCGCTGTAAGTGTAGGTTTCTGTTTATGTAATTGAACAAGAATAAACAGGAGCGCATTTACGTCCGCCAACGCCTAAAACCCCTCGCTTCCTCGCAATTTGTGATATCCAAAACTGGACCGATATGGATGTTTTTGTTCCGATTTACGTTCTCAGTGCGATTGCCAATTTTGAAAGAAATTAGCTAAGCCTAAACTGCAGAAACGCCGAGGCATTATTGTCAAACGCTTTTATGATTGTTACAGATATATTCCTATATTCTTTGGATGACTAAAGGCGTAGCAACACCGGGCAAATTTTTTTGGGTCCACCTCACACACATCCGGGATATATAATCCGGATAAATCTACGATTCACGTGCCCACTCTCTAATATACACGTGCTGCATTTTCGTACACGTGTAGCGGGTGCCGGATTATGTCCCGAATAATTTGTGGCCGTTCCGTAACTACGCAAGAAAGAATTCCCTTCGGACCAACTCGTGGCACACTAGCCTGGAAAGACACTGGGAAGAAGGAGAACCGCGCAACATTCAACTCATTATTTTTATTACTGTTTCTGCAGCTAGGTGGCAGAGTATTAATTAATCAATAATCGAGAACAATCCAGGACATTTGCAGTTGTGAATTCAGTTAACATGTAGTGGTGAGCTAATATTTAATGGTGGAAGTTTTGATTGACTTCTACAGTCAATGTTATTAATTTATCGTAAATGTCGATTGATTATCGCAGTTATATTTATTGATTTAATACATTTCATTTTCTTTGATTAATTAATACAGTCAATATTGTAAATAGAGTCAAAGTAACTTCTTTATTCTGGTTGTTGCAGATTCTAGATAAGTAACCTGGTTAACTTCCATTATTGCACCTGCCAGAAGACGAATTACATGTGTGGCTTAGGCATAAGTCACTTGTGTTTCGATTAATTAATTAACATTTTTGGATCTCGATAAGGTACTTGCATGCAATGTCTCAATTGTACCTACTGCACTTGTAAGTCAAAGAAGGTTTGAATTTTTAGTTCACCTTTCGAGATTCTCCACAGAGTTACACAGAAAGTGCCTTTTCTCCAGGGAGTAGCTGTGACCAGTTTTCTGAAGAAATGAGTTCACCTAAGTTTGTATAGCTGGATGCATTTTGACTCGTAGTGCTTTCAACTATTGTACTTTGTAAATTTGATATTTGCAGGACCTTTTGGGAGACCAGGGATGCTGAAAGAGATTTCTGAATAAATTTTCATGCATCATGTGTTTATCTATTTATACCTATAATGCTCACTTGAGTGCAGTAACGATCTGCCATTCATTGTGTCCTTGACTGTTATACTGGCTTTACACTACTGTTTATTCCCGGCAAGTGTGAACTTGGGAGTGAGTAATGAAGTAGAAGTCACACCAGGTGTCCTCATTGGAGCACTAAGAGCTGCTCCAGTTGGACCATGTTACACCAATCAACATAACTAAATGGTTCCAGTTGCTGATCCGTTGATCTTACAAGGTAATTGGATACTAACCATTGCTCTACCCGTTTGTCTTTGATATACAAAAGCATTATCCTTCCGCTTCCTTTGTAGGAACGGCTTAGATAATTTGATAAACTGAAATGCCACACCTAGCGGTTTCTAACAATCTCGAGATTATCGCGAAAGTAAAAAAAACAGCAGAGACAACAGCAGAGCAGGAATGACGAGGGCTGAGAGAGAGACTTGGTCGAGTCTACCCAAACTATGCTTCAACAACGAAATTGCAAAATCGCTCCCGTACGTTTTCCCTAGTTGTAACGGTGACTACGCTCTGATATCCAACTTTGTCTGATATTCTCAGCCCAACCTTCCATCTCGATTGCGTAGACCATGCAATCAAGTTTGCGGGGGCGTAGCGCTAGACGACGGAATGTACATGTACCTTTATTAAGAGAAAACAAAACTACGCTTTGAGATGAAGTCCATGTAACGCAACGTTCTTCAAATTGAGTCTATCGGGGGCATCCAGTCTCCTTCCTGAAATGATGAGAAACCCGGCTCGTAAGGGTAGTTCTTCAGCACTACGTCGTTCTACGTTGCAACCCTTAAAAGGGACCTGTTCATCTTTTTTTCTGGTAATTCCTGCAAAACAGGAATCTTTCTGGTAACTAGGAATACGTGCTACATCCGGTTAGTCTATGTTTGATTCATGTTAGAAGCAGCTCTATTCTACTTACAAACAAACATGAAGTTGCTACACCAGTCCAGAAATCAAGCTTCTATATAGCTATAATCAAGCTTCTCTATAGCTATGCAAGACAGTCAGTGCACGTGACCACGTGACACTAGCTCTCTGCATAGTAGGAATATCGCTACAACTTTTCTTCCAGAACACAGCCAGTTTGCTTTTGTTGTTTCGCACTTTTCCACAGTAAGGCAAACATTTCTGAGCTTGTTCAATGTTTGTCCAGGCTCCCGTTGACGAGAGTCAGCAGCGCAAACTACACGTGGTCAAGCACGACAGACGCCATTTTATGCATACTAGTTATGTCTCGGCAAATCGCTACTATTCAACTTGACAAATCAAAATTTACATTGAATGTTTTCCACAACGCATACAATCATATCCCAAAGTTTCTGATTATTATTACGTCATGTCAGCTTTTAAAAATTCTACCAAATGATCGAATTTTGACGTTTCGATTACATGGAGTCACTTCCGCTGGTAAAATATAACGTTTCGGCATTACCTTCTCGTGCACCGTTTAGTTATATCATATTTGCGAACGATTTTGTCATCTTGCGCAAGCCGCGCAAAACTGCATAGTAGGAATATCGCTAGAACTTTTCTTCTAGAACACCGACAGTTTCTATCCGCTGCTTCCCACTTTTCCATAATAATACAAACATATATACATTGGTGTAATGTTTGTCCAAGTTGCCGTTGACGAGAATCAGCAGCACAAGGTACACGTGATCAAGCACGACAGACGCCATTTCTGCATACTAGTAATATCTCGCCAAATCGCTACAATTTAACTTGGCAAATCAAAATTTACATCGAATTCTTTAGTTTAAGTTATTAGCTGTTGTAGCATTAGCAAGCCTATAATGCGACACACAGCCATCTATATCAGTGTAGTTATCACAAAGGTGATGTATAATTCGTGCATTTAGCCACTAATTAAGGTAAGAGCTTTTATTGGTCGATTTCAGTATTTCATGTACACACGTACCTTTTTCTTCGGATCTTTTTCTCCTTCTTTCCCTCCTCTCCTTTCCTGTTGCTGTTATATCAAATATTTGGCTTTCATGCGCGTGCATGCACCGGTTTCTTAGAGTGCGACATCATTTTAATACACCTGGCAGTGGCGGATCCAGCACACGGCGAGCCCGGCGGCTCGCCTTCCCCCTCGGATTAGAACTCTTCATAGAAACTTGGTACACTTTTTCCAGTTGTAATAGAGTCTAAGATTATCAGATAGCTAATTCTAATATTGTAGGCTAGTTATCATATTATGAATCAGCGATCATGAATAAATGAGGTCGTCCTTTGTCTGTATTTCGAGGCTACTACTACGAACTCCTAAGTAGGTGTTTCCGTTTCCACATCTGTAAAGTTCTAGCATATTGAGTTACTTTGCAAAGTAATTATATATGTCCAGAACCTTGCCGAAACTTCGAGCCGCAGACCAGCGCAGTTTGTTGCAACTATGGAAACAGCAATGAATTTCCTGCGAAGCGTATGCCATTCGATCAGAATGAATCTTCTGGACATAAACTAAATGGACATAAACGGAACTACCTTCAAGTCGTAGATGCCTTTCTATTAGGCGAAAGATTGTCAGATGATGATAAAATCTGGATCAGGACACCATCTTGTCATACTCCCATGCCTTCAAAGAATTTCCCCAGACAAGCGGCGTAAGGATGGAGTCAGTCGACGCTTCTAGCAAATTTAGTTGATTCTTAGTGATGTCATAAGTAGAAATTATTACTGCGCCACCCCCTCAGTAAAACCCTGGATCCGCCACTGCACCTTCAAACAATAAAATTGTCGTAATGAGCTCTATAACTGTTTACTATTTCCGCAGGACACAGCACTGCCCGTCAGTAACCAGACGTCCAGATAAAATTGTAATAATCTCGTTGTCCGGATTGTACCGACGAGACAGCAAGTCGGTTAAAACATATTTTTATGGTGGGACGATTTTAAACACTTGAAGAAACAGTCACACAATTTGTATACTTCTTTTTATATACTTGTTGTTGTTGCCTAAATGTTTGTAACCAATAGTGCGTACTAGAGTTACGGCTAGAATAGAACGGCAGTATACATCGATGCAATCGCGGTTACTTGCTTTTGTAATAGTCTTGCTACTTTAGCAAAAGGAGATTGGCTGAGACTGTTGTAAGATAGTGTGCCAATGGTGCATCTGGCTAGCATTCTACTGTACACACACACACACACACACACACACACACACACACACACACACACACACACACACACACACACACACACACACACACACACACACACACACACACACACACACACACACACACACACACACACACACACACACACACACACACACACACACACACATGAATATATATATATATATATATATATAGAGAGAGAGAGAGAGAGAGAGAGAGAGAGAGAGAAATAATATTATATTTTATGACAAACTACTAACAGACAAAACCGGCAAATCCCAAGCAATTACATCAGCATCTAACATTAATCTACTTTGTATCATACGAGCATTAAATTTCCACAAATTAACAGACAACTGTTGCATTAAATTAGAAAACGCTTGTGTAAATAGAATGCTAGTCGCAGTCACTACTTTAGACGCAATAGTTTTAATAGTATTCAGACTAGCAGGAGTCCAATAACCCCATACGTTTCCACTGCTAGTGGGAATTAAGAACAAGACACCACTGTCAGCGACTGCTTCTTCGTACTTGAGATCTTTTTCAAGTTCACCTGCTGCTGCAGCTGAACCGGCAGAATTTGCACTGCTGGCAACAAATTTCAATTGGACTGTGTTACGGATGGTAAGGTCAAAATAGGCAGGACGTCCAAACAGAAAGTTGGGATGGTAAACATCACCAGGGCGATTGTTATTTTGTGACGAAAATCTCTGTTCTAGTAAAGTCCCTTTGTCATCTATCAACAGCGCATTATAGATGGAGTCCCTCAAAGCATCGTGACGTTTTGATCTCAACGAGTTCTTACGACAGCCGAGAAGATGATCACCAAACTTGTCAATCAATTGACCACATGGGCAGCGTACAGCGTTTGGATGAGACGGAAAAGAGGAATACCCAGCCGAAGTCGTAGAGCAACAGTGAACTCATGCCTGGACATAGCAAGCCCGAGATTTGGGTTGGGAATGGCTGTGCGCCATGCCCCTGCATGTGGTTCAGATATTGCGTTTAGTCTAGCTTGGTCACGAATAGTTGAAGACTGTTTCAATGAATCAAACTTCCGTGTATCCACTTGCTTTTGCAATGAACGTTGAGATACCGAGTCAATATTAGTGTCTGATGTAAGACTCCCAAATTCCTGAAGAAAGGTTGCTTTGGAACTCATCTCACAATCCAAAAGAAGTATCGAAGATTCTTTAGTAGCAGAAGTAGAAAGGAGGCGTTTGACTAGATCTCGACTAGAATTACAACTACCAATAAATGCAAGAGAAGAGACACTTTGTGCTTTACGTAATCCTAGATCTCCAAGAGTGATTGGCAGAGATGCTTGACACCACGCTTCGTCCGAAAGGGACGAGTGAGACAAAATTTCTAGTAAATGTAGCAAGCATTGATCGAAAAGATAGCGTTTCTGTGTTGCTTTCCTGGGGAAACAGTGTGAAGAAGATGGTTGATCTTAGAAAGAGATAAACAACTGCGCAGAAGATGAAATTCAATCTGAGGATTATTATTATCTATGAGATGGTTTTGAGCTTTCGTTACCGTGTTAATGTGTTTTTGGAAAACTGCGTCATAATACTGTTCAGATCCATAAATGGGTGAGCCCAATAAATCTGCACCACCTTCTACTTGCATAACACGTTGGACTTGTGAAGGAATTTCTGGAAATTTTTGGTCACCGTCACACTTGTTCAAGTTCAGGTAAAAGCCATATTTTGGACCTGTTGATTGTAACGAATCAAGCAGTGAAGCAATCGATGATCTTGTGCCATTCAATGTTCCATCGTCCAAATACCAAATTTGTAAGCGCAGATCAGAAATTTGGTTGCCAATCTCATCTAGGAGATCTAAAAGCACTAGGCTGAATAACAGTGGACCCAATGGATCACCTTGTTGAACACCAGATTTGGAAAGAATACGGTGGGTACCAAAGCGCAATTCTCCAGAGCAATGATAAGACCAAGAAACCCAAGGATATATATCAGGCAATTCTTTATGTAGGCGATGAAGAAAAGATAGTCTGTTGCATTCATTGAACGCGTTCTTCATGTCCACTTTTAAACAGCAGAGATCTTCCTCTGAAGAATGGCAACTAATGAACCATCTCCCCGTGTGGACAGCAGCTTCCAAAGCGCCTTTTACTGCTACTCCTATTTGACCATATGGTAGTAATAGTTCTTGAAGACGAGGTTTAGTGGCAGCACAACACACGACTTGCAAGGCGACAAATTGTTTCACCAACTGCAATGGGTCTGTACCCACCATTCTTCTTTTTCAGAGCTGTAAGAGAGGCACCTACTAGCCAAGGAGCAATACATGTAGGTAATTTTCCTGCAAGCAGATTGTTCATAAAATCGGTGAGACTGTCAAGGCAGGATTGAGCTGCTGGGGCTATGGTACCACAAATTGCATCCAACAGATGTTGCGCCCTCAACTGTGAAGCACCAGGACTTGAACCTTTTGGAAATGCGTGAAGACTTGATAGAACATCTTTATTCTCTACCACTAACGAAGGTGGTGTGTCATAAGAACAGTCAGGAAATTGACAGTCTGGATGACGAAATAAAAGTTCTTCATATGCAGCAGAGTTTTTATGATCTGCACAACCCTCTGAGGAAAGAGAGAGAACAGCGTCACTGTAACAACCTTCACGAGCCAGTCTGATGGCTCGACGTGCAGTGCTTTCTCCAACATCAACAGATGTGAAACTCTTGTTGTCAAGACGAGAAGCATCAATACGAGCTTCTAACCACAATGAGACTATATCTCCATTTTGCCATTGCTTAATACGTGACAGAAATAGATTTTTTGATAACATGACGTCTCGTCTTCTCACCCCGATGAGGCACACGAAGAACAGATTTGCAAAAGCAAACAGTCTCACCATGCCCAGCATACTATGATTGACACACAAACGAAATTCCCGGAAAGTACGTCAGCTACCAAAGGACGAACCGATTTGAGAATGTGAACAACAGTGAAGACTGGGAGAGTCATCACCTCATTCATCACAGCATCAAAAAGTCGGTATGTCGATTGAATTAGCATAATTTAGACGAGCAGCTAAGGAAAGACCATTCAAGGCAATATCACTAGATGAGTTAAAGCTACGGTCAATAGCAACAGAACGTTTATTTGTGGTTGAACATCCATATGACAACCTCGAATTTTAGACCGTTCAGTAATTTGTTCACCATCTGCAGTATCCCGTATAACAGAAGCCTGTGTTGTAGACAGCCAAAAAGAATTGTTTGGATCCACCATAATGTCACCACAATGACAGTTTCCATAACCCTGAGATCGACGACAAGATTTCCAGTTGTACCAATAAGCACGAGCACGACGAGCACCATTCAATCTGATGAGAAAACCAGCATTGCGGTAAGTTGAGCTCCTAGAGTGATAATATTCCATTTGTGCTTAAACGTAGTAAAGACTATCGTTGGAAATAGTGACAACACTGTTGCTGTACTGCATGCCACCGTAAAGAAAGGAGACCAGACGGAACCACTGCTCTCATACCATCGAGTTTCGATCACTACACAGCAGAGCTGTAGTAGTTGCTGCCCGAGCTGCACAAGTGAGCAGCAGGTTTCTCGTTGCTAGCCTCCAAAACAATGCGATAATTAATTAGTACGACACCAACACACACTAACATTTGCCAAACATTTGCTTACTAGGATTTCTTGTCTACAAAAATGTTAAGTGAGCAGCTGGTGAAGATGAGTGCTCTAAACCGATGAATTTGACAAGAGAAACTGCTGACAGAGAAGCTAAACATGACGGCCTATCATAAGATAATACGTTCAGTTAACACAACGATTAGGTACTTGAACTGGTCACACGAGCTTTATATAATAACTGAGAATTCACGCGTATATCTTGTGGTTCAAGTCCTGAGTACTTGATGTTTCAATGATCACTACTACAGTTATGAAGTTGCAGCAATATCCCATCCCCAATACAGAGTAATTTTACCGACTGAGCTCAAGGATTTTCAGGCTCCACATATTCGACAAGTAGCATCAAAACTGAGCACTGTCAATCTAATAACGCCAAAATACAACATAGATTTATAAATACAGAGACAGTCTAAGCATCGTTTATTATTCAGTAGAGTAAATTTACTATTTTGACTTTGGTTTGTGTCTAATAAAAGTTAGAGATGGCCTTATTCCCATCTTGCCGTACACATTGTGGCTAAATTCTGCAAAAACCAGTATTGTTCATATCTAGCCACTTCACTCATGACCATGCCAAATGAAAATATATCAGATTATTCTGACTGTTTCATTTTACCCTTCTGGAGCAATTTGTTTATATCTCTTTATAAACTGTTGCTGTTTGCATTTATCAACATGAAGATAAATAGCATTTTCAAATGTACAGGCTTACCCAAAATCAACTATAACTGGTGACAATTGACCATCATGTTGCCCCTCAATCACAATGTTATCTGCTTTCAAATCATTGTGCAGAATTCTTCTTCCATGCAAATACTCAAGAGCATCACACACCACATACAACATGTGAGTGAGGTCATCTGATGTGATAATCTCTTTAGACCCTTCTGGATGCAACAGTCGCGTTAAAGTGCAGGGAATGTAGTGATTTTCTTTAAGAAGACCGTGAAATTGCATTACAATAAGGAATGGCTTTCGTTCAATGCACACACCAAACACGAGGGAGTGCAAGGTGAGCCAGAGACATCATCAAAGTTGCCTCCTCCTCGACCTCTAGATCCATTGGCAGTTTAACACTTAACATTCGGCAGTTGATATTGATTGATTGGAGACGATTCATGACCACCCAATGCATTGATATCTCATCTATGTATATAGTGTGAGCTAGAGTAGATAACCGTGTACACTTGTCTAAACAACCGTCTCCTAATAACATTTTCTCACGACTAAAACTCCTACTTCTCGTACACGTTACTCTAGCTATCTAATCTGAAACATTCATAATGGTCGTGCAGTCACTCTAACATGCATCTTCAACATACATGTTTTCCGGACAGCTGACAACTTAGTTAAACGGCGGTCGTTCCGGACCTCTTTCGGCCCAGCAATCTGTCATTAGGATCGCAAATGCATCCGGGCAATCGTCTGGACGACGGAACGCTCGCCTCTTTCCACGTCGTCGTCTGTTGGAAACTAATTAGCATAGTTAGATACTTAATTAATTATACAACTCTTTAGATCTTTGTACTGCGAATGCGCATTTTAGAATTTTCTATAGCTGGTGTTTTACAGTCACATGTATGGTTGCTCGCACTTTAGTGAATACAATAATTGTTCTTTAACCGAGTTGAGCCAATAGGTTATGCGCCCAGCGCGGTTTCCACTGCGCAGTTTCAAGTACTGAAGTATAGCTAGAGAGCGAGTCAGTTGGTGCCTGCTGAACAGAGTTCGGAACTCGACGGTTTGAACCAGGAAAAGAACGTTGAGATTTCTCGCAAGGTGAGCTATGGATGAAAAATGGACTATTGATAAGTTAGATGGAGGTAACTGGATCACATGGAAATTGCAGTTGAGGCATCAACTGCTTGCGAAACACTTGTTGAAGTACGTTGGTGGATCAGTAAATGTAGTGCTTCCGCAAAATGCAACTGGTGAACAACGAGCTAAGCATCAAATTGAGTCGCAAAAGGCATTTTCGATTATTGTTATGTCCGTCAGTACATCGCAACTGTATCTCATAACCTCTTATGAAGAATCAAAGGAAGCCTAGGATGCTCCTAGGCAGCATTTTGAGGGAGAAATTCTAGCTAATAAACTCTTCCTTAAGAAACAGTATTTTCGAAAGGAAATGAGTGACTGCAATTCAATTGACAGCCATCTAAACGAAATGAAGCAACTGACAGATAAACTTAACTCAATTAATTGGTGCATCAATTTCTGAAGAAGATCGAGTAGTTACTCTACTTGGAAGTTGACCTTCATCTTTCTCCACGTTAGTCACTGCTCTTGAAGCACGTGCAGACAATTTGAAGATGGATTTTGTTCAGCAGCAAATAATCTGTCGTGAGAGAAATCTCAATAGTCAGGAAGCGAAGTCTGTAGATTTATGTGATTCAGCACTAGCAGGAACGGAAATCTCCGAAGTGTTGGACCTGCATGTGACGAGCCTGTACATATTCAGCGATTTTGTCCAAAACGACAAGACGAAGTACAAAATCGAGCAAAAGTTATTAAAGACGAAATTGAATCAGACTGTGATGGTGAGGGAGCATTTCCTGTGTTTCGTGAAGTTCCTAAAGTTAGATGGTTGGTGGACTCACGTGCATCTATAGTCACATGACTCCTACAAGAGAAGACTACGCTGAGTATCAATCATTCTCAGCTCCTGAAAAGGTTGCTTTGGGTGATGGTAAATTACAGGGGCGGCGGAGCCGGGGGGGCTGGGGGGGCTAGAGCCCCCCAACTTTATCAACTTTATGCTGTAGAATTCCTGCTTTCTGTAATGTTTACCCTTTCGTTAAAGAATAGACCGCTACATATATTACGCTCAGAGTGGGTGTGACCTAAATATAAGTGGGCGGGGCCTTGCTCCTAAAATTCAGCCCCCTCAACTTTCAACTCGCTCCGCCGCCCCTGAATTAGATAATGTTGTTGAAGCAGTGGGAGTTGGTACTATACGACTGAACATGCTGTTCGACGCTAGTAACAGTAAAGGCAGTAATATGATATTACATCCTCCGAGATTGTCCTGCAATTTGTTTTCTGTAAGAGAAGTTGTAAAAAGAGGCCATACAGTAAACTTTGGTCAATTAAGATGCTTAATTGATTAGAGGGCCGGCCAAACTTTGCAAGGAATAGGTTTTGTAGCTAGAAATCTACATCACTTGAAGTGTAAAGTCATAATTGGTGAAGAAAGTGCTTCCATGGGCTTGGAAAATCTGCCAGAAGTCGATGGCATCAACGATTGGGTTATTTGAATGGGCAACATCTCACTAATGTTGAGGCTTAGTATCTGGCATCAAGTTGCCTATAACCTCAAATCTGTTATTTTGTGAGGGATGCATTTGGAAAGAAAACCATCTAGATCCTTGACACATAAACAGTCAAAATGTAAACTAGAACTTATCAATAATGATGTATGTGGACCACTTCAAGTAGAGTCGATTGGTGGGAGTTGATGCTTTGCTACGCGTAGAGATGACTATTCGAGGTATGTCTCAGTTTACTTTATTAAGCAGCAGGATAACCAGATGTTGACATCCAGAAACGGAACACAAGCAATAAAGCACGCACGCACGTACGCACGCAACACAACTATTATCATACAGTATATTAAATCATTTAAAAACTCGAATCTCATGCTCAGGTACCTAATTTTTGCAATATTCTTAGTATTTGCATTATTCTTAATTGACAGACAACAGCGGTCTAGGACTAATGTCCCCTCAAGGATTCCAACCTCTTGTCTATATACCCTTTTATTGGCTATAAAGCGAATTTCCAATGTTATGAATATTGCTGTTTGATTAGCGGTTTAATTGAAGAGAATTCTCTGAAAGCCATCCATGATGATGGTGACACAGGTTTAGAAAAATCAATTTTAGTTACAATAGAAATTGTGTTTAATTAATTAAATTACAATTTGTACAAAGAATGGTGTGAATGTAATTGTTCTCATACTTATAATGTGGCAATTATTGCGACTCCACTCATAATTAAGTCATCCCAATTGCTATTAATATCAATAAATTAATAAAATTAAAATTAACTATGTCCCGTTCAACCTAGAAATTTCATTTACAGTTAGATCTGAAAATGTGACAAAGCAATATTACTGCAGCTATCCTTTCCGAATAACAGTTCAATCATGAGGACAACTTTCCACCATATAGTAACCAAGCACTGGTGCAGTATAAATTTGATTTGGTCTTGTGGTAGTACA
Organism: Corticium candelabrum; assembly: GCF_963422355.1. Classification (NCBI taxonomy): domain Eukaryota; kingdom Metazoa; phylum Porifera; class Homoscleromorpha; order Homosclerophorida; family Plakinidae; genus Corticium; species Corticium candelabrum. The sequence continues at coordinate 1,708,965 of NC_085101.1, read as the reverse complement.
TATAGAACAAACTACAGCTCAAGAGCAATAACAACACTGCTAACGAATAACGTCTACTATATACAGATAATCGCACCATCTATAGTCAACAAACAACACCCTAATGTCTCCATACTAGCTGTTACATAATTGTATTGCCGACCGTACACCAGCCTGACACCAGCTACACAACAGACACTGGATCGATCTCTACGCGATCACTGCTATGCAGTAATCCTTTGGAACTTCCTACACCAGCTTCTTCTTTAGCACCTTTTTCTGCAGTGTTTCCATCTGCTGTCGCTTTGTCGTGACATGAATTCTCGTGCTTCACATTGCGAGTAGTTGGCATTCCGCTATACATAGTGGTAAGAGCTTCACATAGAGTGAGAGATGATGATCTCTCTTCTATATTCACTTGATAAGGATAAGCTCTTTCTCCATGTTTTACAATATCAAGACCTAAGCAGTACATATTACAAAACAGTAACAATTACAGTACCCTACAAAATGGAAGAAACCTTTTCTTTCGTCATCTGATGTAACTCGGAGAATATTTAGCCACGACATAATTCCAAATATAAGAGAAGCCCACATCAATGTCCATACGATTATTACAAGTAGGCCACATAAATTCCAACCAAGTAGCAACATGGATACTTTGTTTCCTTTATAGAATAACCCCATATTGGCATCCAGAAATGGGACGCACAGAATTCCACATACACCACCACCAAAATGCACTATAAAAATCAATGTGTTAACTGTCTGTAGCCAGCAAATACATCGCTAGTAATATAAACCGCACCTCATGTAACATGAAGAGCTATTACAGAAAGCAAATTTTATTCAATTATCAAACGAGCATTTCCAAACGGATCCATGCACTTATGCCCATCTGCATCAATTTCATATTTGCACATAAATCCTGAACCAATACATACCATATAAGATTTAAGTAGAATCAACCATTTCATTACCACATTTTCCAATGACTGACTAATTCGACAACATACACGATTACAATTAGACAAACCACAAGTTAGGAAAGCTAGCATCAATTCTGATCATAAATTGTTATTTCTCTTTGTATATAAATAAAATATAAATACACATATATACAAACATATACTACGTATATATACATTTAACATTTCGCACACGCACACCACACACACACACACACACACACACACACACACACACACACACACACACACACACACACACACACACACACACACAGACACACAAACATACCAACCCCCTCACCATCTCCACCTCACCCATCCTCCCATCTCCACCCCACCCATCCTCCCATCTCCACCCCACCCATCCTCCCATCTCCACCCCACCCATCCTCCCATCTCCACCCCACCCATCCTCCCATCTCCACCCCACCCATCCTCCCATCTCCACCCCACCCCCATCTCCCACCCCCATCTCCCACCCCCATCTCCCACCCCCATCTCCCACCCCCATCTCCCACCCCCATCTCCCACCCCACCCCCATCTCCCACCCCACCCCCATCTCCCACCCCACCCCCATCTCCCACCCCACCCCCATCTCCCACCCCACCCCCATCTCCCACCCCACCCCCATCTCCCACCCCACCCCCATCTCCCACCCCACCCCCATCTCCCATCCCACCCCACCCCATCCTCCCATCCCCACCCCACCCCATCCTTCCATCCCCACCCCATCCTTCCATCCCCACCCCATCCTTCCATCCCCACCCCATCCTTCCATCCCCACCCCATCCTTCCATCCCCACCCCATCCTCCCATCCCCATCCTCCCATCCCCATCCTCCCATCCCCATCCTCCCATCCCCATCCTCCCATCCCCATCCTCCCATCCCCATCCTCCCATCCCCATCCTCCCATCCCCATCCTCCCATCCCCATCCTCCCATCCCCATCCTCCCATCCCCATCCTCCCATCCCCATCCTCCCATCCCCATCCTCCCATCCCCATCCTCCCATCCCCATCCTCCCATCCCCATCCTCCCATCCCCATCCTCCCATCCCCATCCTCCCATCCCCTTCCTCCCATCCCCATCCTCCCATCCCCATCCCACCCACCCCTCACCCCCATCCCCATCCCCGCCCCCACCTCACGCACGCACACACGCACGCACGCACGCACGTACACACACACGTTATAGTCATACGCGCTTTCAGTACTCCCCAATTAAGTAAATTAACAATGCCAATTTGCTTAAACAACAAATGTAAAGAGCTACATGTATCTTGATCTATCATAGAATAGTTTTAATTGATAATTACGTTACCTTCACAACCTCTACTGTATCGCTAGTACAATACCTGCGATAGCATCCAATGGATCATCCAGTCGTTTACCTTCCACAAACTTTGCTACAAAGCTGTACACCACACCTGATATTACCCCAATAGCAAAAGCACAATAAGAATACACACTGTTGGCACAGGCGCTTATAGAAACCTACGTAAAGATAAAAACAAAACCCATACAATAATACACATGACATTGAATCAACCTACCAATCCAACTAATGAGCCATTGATTGCAGACACAAGACTCCATTGTTGTTTCAACTTATCGCTAAATCGTCTATATATGAGAGAACTAAGGCTACCACCAGAAGCTGCCATTATGCAGTTGACCGCAATAAGACCAAGTGCACCACCACCATTTGGTTTGGAAAGGTCACCAATAGAAAGCAGGTTAAATGCAAAAAAGCCAAATAAAATAATGAACCCTCCAAGTGTAGACATCTACAACAAAACACACACACTTTACTTCAATTAAATACTCGGTAGTTTTACTATACACATAATAGCCTCGTCCACACAGGAAGATAAGTGTCATACAGGAACCGGACACTGACTAGCTCACGTGAGTCTGGGGACGAGGCTAACACATAACAGTTCATAATTGAATGCCATATTCACAATGGTATAAATGTTTTACAATATCACGTCACTATTACATCAGTGCTATTATTATGCTTAGTTTACCTAGCAAGAATGCATTTCATATTCCACTCAACGTTACACTCCTCAACAACTGACTCCACACAAACAGCATATTGCAAAGTCACTCTCAGATATTCTCAACATACTACTCAGCTCAGACAAAATAAAATTCAACAAACATGGCAGTACATCAAAGGTACCAACCATATATATATATATATATATATATATATATATATATATATATATATATATATATATATATATAAGAGCTGTCTGTCTGTCTGTCTGTCTGTCAAATAACATGTAACACTTAAAACAGAACAATGCAGACTACCCGAAGCCAACTTAGTTGCTGAAAAACTGGGTAGAGCAATCTACAGTACAGTCAATGTCATTTGTCAGAGCTGAGAGTTTTCTCATGATGACCTTTGCGTTGCATTTCTGAAGTTGAGTTGAGAATCTCTTTCTCCAGATGTCTGTCTGTCTGTCTGTCTGTCTGTCTGTCTGTCAATACATATATTTTCAAACATTGAACTATTATACACCATCTAAGTAAAGCAACAAAATACTACCAACGCCAATAAGGCTTGGTTCTACCTACAACTATTTATGTTTATGTGGCTGTCTGGCTGTCTGTCTCACAGGGAATCCAACAAAAAACCAGTCAGATTAATAGGTGTTTTGTGGGGGTTTATGGGCCTCCCTACTTAAAACCACAAAGCTTGAAACTCCACACAATTTGAACCACGCCTTCTGCTGTACAGTTCAGTTGCAAGAAGCGCTGCCAGCATTTTGAAGTTTACATTGTGACCCTCTCCATCTGTAAACTCATCTACAACAGAGAAACGGGCAGATGGAATGCTCTCAACTGAACTACGGCACGAGTTTGTAGTGCAGTCCATTACCCACCGTAATTCTTCAAAACCCTGAAACACGCCAGACCCCTTACATAACCCTAGCAAACCCTTATTAATTGCCAAGTTACCGGTATACAATTGGGGGCCAGTCGCAGCAGTCATTACTGATCTAGGACTTGGTGAAGATCATTCCAAAGATGGCAGCAGAACAATTAGTGGAAGTTAGCTATAGCAATTCATCAATCTTGTATACCACAGGCGTAGAATGCGGTCCCGCATGGCCGGACCAATATTCAAAAAGACCACTTTCGCCAGATGCTCAATAGCATCAACTTCCATTTTACAGGTATAGCCGATCGAATAAGTAATATATTGGTGATTGTGCTTGTAAAATACATCTCTAGATGTGACATGGAGTCGAGACTATCAATGTTCCCGAGATATGTAAACTCTGATATATAGTGTTGCCCTACCATCTACTAGCGTGCGTAACGTTGCCCCACCCATTAATGCGCGTTGGGCCAGACCAGTCACTTTTTGCTTCCTACGCTCCTGTATACAGATGCTAATCTCGAGAATGTTTCTCAAGAAATTTCTTACAGCCCTGACTTCATGAACAGCGCACGAATTAACTTGGGCTACAGCTTATTGGTCTTACTACAAATATTCTGAGAGAGAAATACCGCACTGTCAGGACAGTGGGCGGGAGCAAGGTATTAGAATTTCGAGGCACATCACTACTTGTAAATTGTACTATTCAGTAAAGCTCATTAGTTGTACACCCTAGAGAGGGATGCACTTTCCCTATTTCTTTCTATTTCTATAACCTTTTGGAAGACAAAAAATTTTGCAAGGTTTTGTTGGCCATGTTTACTTTCATACCTAGCGGGCAGTAAACTAGCAATTAGAATGATTTAGAGACTAAACAGCTACCACGGAGCCTGACAAGTCTGAAGATGTGACCCATATTGCAACATCAGCAGTAAGATCAAGGAGGACTGAAATGAACCAATCAGCATCAAGCTTGGAAATAGGTCCTGACGGAGCCTTGACTGTATAACCATCACGCACTGTTCAAATAGCAAATACGCTGGCACTTGGACTCAACCGGCAGTTGAAGTTCAGCGGTCTATCTGTTATAGCGGCTGTCTAGCGTCGGCGGCTGCAAGAGGATTACACATCCTATGCCTTCACCTGCAACAGCACAGTCCAGCAACAGGCAAAGACGTGTCCCTAATCCAAAATGTATACTTTTTGTCACACCAGCGCTCCAGTAGCTGCTGCATGGTCACCTACAATGCACAATCCGAGATCGACACGACGTGGTGTTGATCGACGCGTTACAGACAGACAGACACGTGGACATATGGACAGACGGAAGTGGGCGTTCCTGAGCGTTCGCATATTATAGTATAGGATTTCATGAGTATCCTATTCTAATTTATTTCTCAGAACGGGATATAATTGAACAGGATGTAACTCTGAATGAGAATTCGTCTGGCTGCTAATTTTCATACTAATAGCTAATCTACCAGTGCGGAGAACAGGATGGTGGGTTAGTCTATTGCATATCTGCACACTCACTATAGAGTTCATCCCAACAGTGGAAATTGTGGAAAGGGACTTTGACAGATTAATCTGCCTATAGTAAGAAAACAGGAAACTAAATTAGCGTAACTTTACTCAATGATGTCTGCTAAGAACAATATAATCACTCAATTACAAGCTGGTGAGGGCATTCTTAGTATAGCTGCAGAAATGATATATGCTATATACTGACAAAAGTAGGTGCGGACATATCTTCAAGCTCTGAAAGCGAAAAAATCTTCACTTGGAACTCTGAAGATGTCAGTGAAAACTATACCAATTGGATGCCACCCCCACCCCCTAATACAAATTGAATTAGTGTGATCATTTTTGCTAGATTAGAATGAGCCATGTGTGCACGTAGATGGGCAATCATGCCACACTTGATCTGTTTAGATATATAATACTTCAGAAACTGCTTGTTCTACCCTATCTGAGTATCATTTGGACGGACTATTTGAATACACCAACGCGTGTCCACCTCTTCATGTTCAATTGCAGAGTAATAGTATCAGTACCACAGTTACATATTCAGATCGGGTGATTTGGGAATTTTACCACACGACACTAAATGTTGAAATGGACTCTGTTAGTATACATAGCAACCGCACTCATGAACATTTCAATTTGCAAATTCCAGTTCACAACAGTTTGTGGGCATGCAAAGAGGTGTATTTCCAAAATTGCTGGAATATAACCCATGATTCATAATTTGTTGTAGCTCACATCTTAGGAAATTGCACCTGTTTCACAACAGATTATCAAGTACATACGGTCAATCAGTTAGCTACTTATTTGTGGTCATTTCTGCAAGTCAATTGTTTTTCATATAATACCTAACTAGCTAGAGGTAGCACACAATAAATTCCAACCTATGCTATTGAATACAGTTACTAGATAGAATTCTTCTAACACCAACATATAAAGCGCATTCCTTCATTCCCCTCTTTCACCATCTCTTCCCTCAATCTCTTCATGTCTTATATGGACAATACACATGCAAGCACGCACGCACAAACACACACAGACACACACACACAAACAGACAGACAGACAGACAGACACACAGACACACACACAAACACAGACAGACAGACAGACAGACAGACAGACAGACAGACAGACAGACACACACACACCACACACACACACACACACACACACACACACACACACACACACACACACACCACACACACACACACACACACACACACACACACACACACACACACACACACACACACACACACACACACACACACACACACACACACACACACACACACACACACACACACACACACACACACACACACACACACACATACACACATACACACTGACAAAAACGGCAAATGGATAAGGAGCTCCTGTTAAACGGTAATGGCAACCAGCCAGATGGCTGGGTTCCTGTGCATTAAGTAGGAGCTACGAACGGTGCTAAGCAATTTCCTGGAGCCTGGCCAGGTGCTCGCTTGAGCACCGACTGCGACGCCAATTGTGGTGTGGGCACCCGAAGTTCCATCCGAACCTGCAGTGGCTGATGGACTTTGTCGCAGTCAGAGGTCTTTGCCACCACAGTCAAACACCAGGTACTCATTTATACTCATGAGTCGAGAAAGGCAATTGTGTGTAAGTTTCTTGCGCAAGGAAATTATGCCATAGATCGCCATCACTGGGACTTAAACTTGCAACCCTGCAAGGTCCAGGATGTTTCTGTTCTCCAAACGCACTCTCTAACCAGTTGAGCCAAAGCGCGCGCACACACACACACACACACACACACACACACACACACACACACACACACACACACACACAACACACACACACACACACACACACACACACACACACACACACACACACACAACACACACACACACACACACACACACACACACACACACACACACACACACACACACACACACACACACACACACACACACATACACACAATAGCAAAAATGGCAAATGGATAAAGAGCTGCCAATAAAAATGGTAATGCCCCAGACAGATGGCTGGGTTCCTGTGCACTAAGTAGGAGATATGGGTCGTGCTAAGCAATCTCCTGGAGCCTGGCCAGGTGCTCGCAGGAGCACCGACTGCGACGCCAACTGTGGTATGGGCACCCGAAGTCCCACCCAAAACCCAGTGGATGATGGACTTTGTTGCAGTCGAATGTCTTTGCCACCCCAGTCAAAGACCAGGTACTTATTTTTACTCCTGAGTCGAGAGAGGCAACTGTGTGTAACTTTCTTGCCCAAGGAAATTATGCCATAGCTCGCCATCACTGGGACTTGCAACCCTGCAAGGTCCCGGATGTTTCCATTCTCTAAATGCACTCTCTAACCAATTGAGCCACAGCACACACACACACACACACACACACACACACACACACACACACACACACACACACACAAAATGTATGCACATACACATACATTAGCATAAAACACTCACTGTTGTTGTATTTGAAGATATCATAATTGACCTTCCCCTCTCATCAAAACGACCCCTACGTGCACCAACTACTGCAGCACCAACGAGAGCAGATGCTCCTCCGACGACATGAATGACACTGCTTCCAGCAAAATCCTACAACATCAACAAATTTCTAAACTTTTCAAACACCACTACAACCTAGTTGACATACCACATAGCGAACTGTCACATTATGGTGTTCATAAAAAATCCCAGAATATAGCCATCCTTGTGGTGCCCAAGCCCAGTGAGCTATAACTGGTTGCACCCATCCTACAGGATATACACAGAACCTACACACACGCTCGCATGCACGTACACAGGCAGACACACATGCGTGCACAAACATGCACATGCACACGCACATGCACACACACACACACATGCACCCACACACCCACACACCCACACACCCACCCACACACCCACACACACACACACACACCACACACACACACACACACACACCACACACACACACACACACACACACCACACACACACACACACACACACACACACACACACACACACACACACACACACACACACACACACACACACACACACACACACACACACACACACACACACACACACACACACACACACACACACACACACACACACACACACACAAACACACACATACACACAGTGTTAATATCTGTACCTGTACATAAAACTGTAAATATAAAATAGCCCTTCATTTGTGTTCTCTCTGCCATGGCCCCACTCACAATTGTGGCTGCGGTGATAACATAAACATAATGAACAAACCATTCAACTAACTCTTGACCATAAAGCCCAATTCCCGAAAGAAAAAAGTGGTTAGTTCCAATAAATGAATTGCCTCCTCCAAAAGCAAATGCATATCCAAATGCCCAATATGCAACACAACCACAAACAGCATCCATAAAGTTCTTGAAGAGAATGCTGGTGGTATTTTTAGATCGAACTGAGCCAGCTTCCAAAAATGCAAAACCAGCCTGCATAACTAAACTTCCATTAACAAATTATTCAAAAAGGTCACAAGATACTTACAGAAAACAATAGTAGCAAGAGTAGTGAAAATAGCACCCTCTATATTTTCAATCAATGCCATCTTGAATCTGATTTGATCAAAGTATGCACACTGAAATACTACAGCAAATCGAAGAATGCCTTAAATAAAACCAACGTTATTACAAATTACAAATATTTATAAGCATATTTCAGTGAATACTAAATGTGTTGCTCTAGAAAATGGTAAGTGCAGATATAACCGAAGGGGCACAACTACATATTTCTCCTCTTCCTTAAATTTAAATTAAATTAAATTTAAATCTTGAAACCTCGCTAACCATGTAATCTATAAGGAATTAATCTGTAGAGCATGCATTTTGTGTTCCACTAGCTGTACAGGTGCAACTTTTGTGTTCTAGTTTCGAGACCGGTGGCCTCGCTCAACCTCCAGGTAGCTATAGCCAACACAAACAGCTAGACACACGCGTGCGTGTACGTTTCCACGCTCGCACGCACGCACTAATTAACTAAACCAGCCTGTCCATGCTAAGCTCCGCAAAAATTAGGATTGTTCCTAATAAATGTCCTCAGTTTCATTTCAGTACCCAAGAAATGTCCGTTGAAATTGCTTGTGATTCTCTGTCTTTTTCCGCCTTGCCCGCGGTTAGTTTATCTCACTAGGAGGTCGCTTTAAGTACTTGTGTCCAGGAAGCAGAGCATGGCGTAACAATATGGTGTCTACAGTAACAATATAGTTACAAACAACAAGAAGACCGAATGAAAATAGAGATCCTTCATGTACCTAGCTCAAGTACTTACATCTCATTAATAGGGAACGCCTACCATCCTACTCAACATCGGATCTAACTCCTTTTGCGCGGACTTCCTTTCAATCCTTACGTTTTCCTAGATCTAAGAACTACTTACATGTACGATGACATTGTACAGTTCAGCTAGATAAACATGAATGTTGTCTTCCCGTCGTGGGCAATGACATTATCGACGGGCCTAGCATCCGAAAGCCCTTAATTCAGTACTAACATTTCGATTGTGTGCTCGAATGCGTCGGATGCGTGCGTCTCACTCTAATACTAAGCTTCCGGGCACATGACGCACTTGCTCACCTCCGTATGTTTGAAACTTTCTGATCAACCGACTTCGGATCTAACCGCCTGCAATGGCAAGCTCTGCAAGAGACAAGTAAGCAAAGCCTCTTCTCCAGAGATTGTCTCAACTGCTCTTTCTCCAGTGAGATTACTGTCAAAACGTTTAGTTAATTGCATTAGTACAGAGCTGCGCGAACGCTCGGGAACGCCCACTGCCATCTGTCTGTCTCTAACGCGCAGATCGACACGACGCCGGTCTCGGATCGTCACGAAACGCGGTGGGGCAAATTTTTTTTGGTCCACTTCACACACACATCCCGGATATATAGCCCGGATAAGTTTAACTTACACGTGCACGGTAGACCATTCTCACGTGCACGCATGTTGATCATGCATGATTTAGTAGTTCGAAATGTGTTGTTATGCTGAGAGATCGTGGGAATTTCGTTTTCTCTGCGAGCAGTTACCACACTCAGTAAACAGCAGTGGCTAGTGAAAGGAGAGCCCCGATATGGGGAATGTTGGTTGCTACAAACCGTTTTCTTTGCAGAAATCGACTTTCTCGAGAAACATTTGACTCCAGAAAAGCTTTTCGTGATGCAACTATTATACAAGACGACAGAGGTTTGTACGTTTTGCTAGTGAATTGATATTAGTTAATTAACTAATTATTAATTTATTAGAATACAGTATTTAGTAACATTAAAGCACAATTTATGTATTTATGGTAGTATTTTTGAACCTTAAATGTGATTTAATAAATAGTAATTTATAATTTATGTGTGTATATATATACAGTAGTGGACAAAGTATTTGCCAGGCAAGAAATTTCAAGGGTTTTCAGGATGTTTGTGTTTGGGTGGAAGCACAAAATATTAATAAAGCGACTTCTTGGTCAATGTTTGTCATGCAATAGGAAAATCAAGACTAATTGGTACAGAATTGAGTCTAAATCAGTTGGTTGTTGCAATTTAATTAAGATTATTGTTACAACCTAGTTAAAACAGATTAATTAAGTTTGCATTACAACTTATCAAAGCATATTCAATGCAAACAATATTACAACCTTTGAAAACAAACTAACTTATCAATTTATGCTCATATCAGCACTTATTTCCATTCTGTAGTCCAGAATATGATGAAAAATCAACAACAAAAACTACCCGGCAAATACTCTTGCCCACTACTGTATATACTAGTAACTATTGCAGAAGAACCTGTTTATTAATCATGTACTCTGCTGTTGCTGAAATTAATTTGTTTGCGTAAGAAATGTATGGCAAACAGGCAGGATTACAGGAAGTTGTTGATGCGGACAGTCTGTTGCCACAGAACACAGTTTTTCGTTAGCTTACAATACATAGAATCAATCCATGATCCATTTTAACAATAAAATTAAAACACACACAATGGAGATGCCTATGTCCATAGTGGGTGCACAGTTTGCTGGACATAAAACTGGAATGACTTGTTCTGAACACTAAATACAATCTGTTTCTCTTTATATCAAGGAATATTAACATAAACAGTTTTCTCAACTCAAAAAATCTTGTATTCTTGTACAGTTTAGATGGCATTAGGGGTATTTGTTTTCAAACTTATTGTCAGATTGTGGTTTCTCCTTGCTCTCTGGTGGATTCGTATGGGGATATTTTGGTTGTAGTTTTGGCTTTCATGAACAAACTTGGACGTCCTGCTGATGCTGGACGGGTAGAAAAGGACTTGAAGTGTCGTCTAGCTACAGCAATAGGTTGTACTCGAATCTTTTTCTTTTGTTTTCTGACTCCCACCTCTTTACCAAACATGTGTAGAGCAGAAAGCAGTCGCTACTGTGTACCAGGTGAGTGGATTCCTTTGCCTTGTAGTTTTCAATAATTGGAACAAAACCTTTTCTACTGCAGCTATGAAGCTGTCTGTGACATGACTTTCATGCAGTCCGTCCTTGATATCTTTAGTGACCTGTAGTACTCTTTCAATGACATCCCTTGACTTTTCATAGCTTCCTCTGTTAATTGGTTGTGCTTGATCTCTTTGAAATGTATTGCTAAAATCAATGTTGTCGTCAGCTGCAGTTGCCACTTCAGTTGTTTCACAGGAACAAGGAGCAATTTTTTCAAAGGAACGTTTGATATCTTCGTCAGACCAGTTCATACTGATGGAAGAGACTTTAGATGTTCTTCTTCAGCTTTTTGGTGGACACTACTGTAAAAGGAAATGGGTTGGTAGTGCTAATGCCACTGCTGCAAAAAGCTGACGGTCTTGAGGTGAATAAGTTGGGATAGTTTTGACACTGCTTTTGCGATACTTCATTGCTGCTGCAAATTGGTGTTTGCAAGGTCGACTTTGCATTCCGATGGGACAGGTGCACTCACCCAGTTGTAAGTCTACTACCACATTGTATTCTTATCTGACTGACTCACAACAGTGTAAACGTCTGGGTCATCTGATGCGACAATGTCGTCAGATGGAATGGTGTACGCTTTTACTCCTGTCACAGTAAATCTTGTAGAGGCAAAATGATCTAATCTGTTTGTGGCAACAGATATTAAATGTCGCTGGTAATACAGTTCGCGAGTCTGTGTGAGAAGATTGAACATTTGTACCACATTCCAAGCTTTATTCCTTTGGAAAAGGATGTCTTTTCTGATGCGTATGCTAGCCTCTGAATAAAGGTTAGTATAGTTGCCTTGTGTGGGAAAGTTCTTTCGGAAACACACAGCCCATTCTTTCCTTTGTTGCCAGTAATCACCTAGTCTCTTTTTGAATGTTTGAAAAGGGCTTTTGTCTACTTCACATTTAATTTCAGTCAATGCTTGCTCACTTGGGGCATAAACAAGTTGTTTTGTTAGTGCCATACAGGTAATTCTGTCTGTACCACAGATACCAGAATTTGAGCTCCAAGCCATCTTCATATAGTTTGTAAAAAATGAAAGACATGTAGGTGTAATTCCGCTTGAGGCCATGTACTCTTTAGAGCAATCCGTTCGCTTGCACATTCATCTGTCAGTAATGCTAGTGGTCCAAGATTTGGGCCTCTTCCAAAAAATGCACACTTGGGCAGTATGTGGCACAGTGCTGTAAACCCTGCTGACAAGGTAACAGCATCTTCACTGGATGTCATAACTGCAGCAAGTGGTAGAGCTCCTACTGATGTGCCGCAGCTAAGTATGAACACAGCTGTGTTCAAGTTATCAAGACTGGCTGTTGAGTCACAAAAGACTAGCTTTGCACTTTGTGTGACCATTTCATGGACTCTGACCATGAGAGGAGTGACTAGAGCTAAAAGGAAGGGCATGGCATCAGTCTTTCTGGTTTTTGGTTTAGGTTCATCCATGTTCATTGCAGCTGCTGCTTCGTAAGGTTGAAGAAATACTCACCCACCCTCTTTTTCATGTTCCTTGTTGTATCGTTGTACTTCCTCGAGCAGTCGCTCAAACACAGCCTCTCCATCTTCTGGTCCAATGTTGTCTGATTGCCATTTTCTAAAGAGGCGTTGAATGTCTCGTACATTTGGGGTTATGGCTCTGTCTGCAAGAGTGCTCTCAACTACTCGTTGATCACTTTTCAGTTGGAGTTGGGTCAAGTATTCATGTTTTGCAGAGGCAGCAGAGCTGCCAGACTCAAAGAGACTAATTTTCGCTTTTTTTCACAGCTTCTGTGACTGGCCTAGAGCTGAGCGCATGGCCACTGTGGATTGGGTGGTATGTGATTGTTAAGGCAAGATATTCAGGGTGGTCTGAGATTCTAGATGCCTCAGGTGGGTATACCCTAACTATTAAAGTGCTAGGACACATTGACTTTTTGTCTTGTGTGGAACAATGTATGGTGGTTTTCTTTAGTTTGCACTTCCTTTCTGTGGACATTTGTGACAGAGTTTTTTGTTTCCTGTAATGATGACAATGACGAACAGTTTTAAAAAGGAGCCGCCATTCTTTTGCTTTGAAACCTGTAGTGATTCGATAGGTGGTTTTTGAAACCTCTTCAAAATGTGTAATCCACTGGACAGCTGCAGTGTCACAATTGGCACTTGTCCATGCTTCTAGAGTAAAGTTGCTTGTTTCAGCTCCAAGAAACATTCCAATTCATGCCGACAATATGAGTCAACAAAATAGTTGTACCGCTGAGGGAGCAAGGGTATAATCCTGGTAGGGAGGCCTGAATCAGATTTGCATTCTTGTTTGGTATCAAGTGGGTGCTCTAGATTGGCTTCACTGGTAGTTTGAAATTGTTGAAGTGTGTTTGTGCTTAAAGTGCATCTTTTCACATAAACTGACTGTTGTTCTACTACAGACATGGAGGTTTCACTGACATTGTCAGCTTCTGTACTCTGTGAATGTCTCTCATTAGAAGTGCACCAGGTTACATTAGAAAAGAAAGGAGTCTTCTTGCCAGCTGAAACGGCTGGCAAGAAGACTTTGCAAAGTTTTTTCTACCAACTTTGTTTGCTTTGTCAGGCATATAGCAAGAGGGCCAATCAGTAGTTGCTTTGCATGGTGAAGCTGCTGAAGAGTTACATTTTCTCCTGAAACTTTGGTCTTGAAAGTTTTACTCAGACTTAAGCAAAGCTCCTGGCGTTCAGGTTGCTTGAGATGGTGGCTTTGAATTTGCTGAGACTGCAAGTTTTCATCAGTTAATATGGACTTATCTAGGATATTTGAAATTTTAATTTGATCAGAAAGCAGCCATACTGCTAAGGTATTCCTCAGATAGTGAGTGTAAGGGCTTGGTTGAAGCAGGGTTCTCCCCAGGGTGTTTGAGCATAGCGTTGCGCTACGCTTGAATTTCTACTTCACTCTCAGAGATCAGTGATTTGAGATTGTCTAGATATGCTCCAAATACGGGATAGCAAGTGCATGTGAAGGAAACGTAATCTTAATGATGTAATTTGCATGTTTAGAACCTGCTTACTAAGTAGGCGGCTTGAAGAAAGCCAATACTGAATAGGTCGGCTGATTGACCACTTTGCAAAAATAGTTCCAGTCAGATTACAACAGCTGTGCCACTTCAAAGTGCAAATTCTTTGCCATACAGAACAAGACGTGATGGCTACAATTGTGAAGAAAGAGAACCTTTCCTTAGTGTTTCCAAACATTTGTAACCTTGCAGCCATTGCCCAGCTAATCCCTGCTTTCACTGCTGACTGTGAGAGGGCTTTTCTGAACTGAATAGAATAATGACACCTCTGAGAAACCCCCTCTGAGCAACAAAATCACAGTGCAGCTGCTGTTTATCTCTATTGAAGGTCCCTGTTTAGAAGACTTTGACTTTAACGCTGCATGTCTGGAGTGGGCTTTCAAGAGGAACAGATGCATTACAATATTGTAACAGAGTCAGCATAATTTCATTTTATAGTGGACAGCTTGTAAGATTGAACACAGTTTTGCTTATTACTCTCTAACGTAGCAAGCAACCTTAGGGTATATACTCAGTCACTGTTTGAAGCAATGATTACGAATAAATAGTATGTCATTGTGTTTATGCATTCAATTGTGTCACATTGTGTATCTAGCAAGCTTGCACTGCTACTTAGTAGACTAGTTAACAGGTTTGTCAATGCATGGTTGCAAGTCAAAGCAATATCTTGACTTCAACAGCTGTCCATGCTAAATTCGTACTCTTCCAACTAATGGGTTACTGATAGCTGACAGCCTGTAAACAACAACTAGTATAGACGATTTTCAGCAGCAAGTCTAATATATTGATAATAGATCAGTATTGCAATTGGGACTTTGTCGTGACGTTATTGGATGGGCGTGGTCTTAGGGAGGGGCTAGTGCTACACTTTCCTGAAATCCTGGGGAGAACCCTGGTTGAAGGTAAAGTTTGAGTTTTGCTTTGTCACATAGAAGGACAGCTGTGGTGAACAGATGTGTGCCCACAGATTCTCTGGAGAAAATGCTGCAACTGCCACAAAAACAAAGGCAATAACCCCACAAAGAGAAGAACATGTTTGTATTGGGAAATTTTTGCAATGCCTTGATCATGCGTGTTTTCCATCTTTTCAAATGTCGGCCTATGCATAGGAATCAAATCGTGAATATCCACTCTTTCACCTAAGGCAGTGCTTACATAGTCCAGTGTTTGTATTAGTTCTACCAACAAGTTGGTAGGAACTGGGTATCCCAATGGGTCACCATAGAAGGAAGCTTTTGAATTCAAATCTAAATCAACCACTGTCCAATGATTCCTACTCATCAATGTATTTGATGCAACAGAAGATCCAGTTAAGGCATCAATTTGTACGTTGACGATCAGGAATATAAGTCTAATCTTCTTTCTGTTGTTCAGAGCTAATGCTATGGATGTGTTCAACGTGAATTAGCAAACTTTGGATAGCACAAGGCAAAGACAATCTTGTGATGAGCAATTGAGAAGCGATGCCATACCTTCAAGCAGTGTATCAGGTAACCAACCATCTGTCACATGCCAGTCTAGGCATTTGGTAGCTACTGTAGTCACGTCACCAAATGCCACAGCAGAGGCTGGCTTGTCTGACAGAATTTGTTGAAATTGCTGTATCTTGCTCAAGTCAAGAGTTCAAGATTCAAAGTGTCAGGAATGTGACAGACCTTGTTGAACCACTTGTCTTCTTGAATAACCTGTGGGAGGACACCACTTAGACAGGAGTATGGACATTAAATTAAGGAACAAACTTGTTTAGCTCAAAGTATTTTTATTACTTTACTGCAGTTAGGTGGCAGAGTATTACTAATCGACATTTGTAGTTGTGAATTCAGTTAACATGAGTAGTGGTGAGCTAATATAATTTGTGGTATTCTGGACAGGAACAAATTCTCATGCATATTGGTTAATATCTACACTGTCTAAACAAGATAGTGTAGGCACACTCTAAAAGAAGCATGCTTTAGCTATAGGTACTTAGCAAGGATGTGTGGTACATGTGATTACAAGTAACTAGTTCATGTAATGTACAATCTCATAATTAAATGGGACATGAAATGCTAACTAAAATCATCTAGTCACTTAGACAGAACACTACAATGCGTAGAAAGAGATTCAAGAATTTACCTGAAGAATGAGATGCTTAATATTTTGCATTGTGTGTATAGGATGTGTGAAGAATATTGGAAGGTAGATCGGGGAAGGACATGTCAAAGTACTCTCTAGCAAAATCTAGCGACTGCTGTGACATTTCTTACCATATTTATGACGTTTGTTTACCAGTTTACAATGCTGTATACGCATAACTCAATCTTAACCAGTTATAGTCATTACCAGTTGGATATAACAGTGTACGCTCTAGATGTTGAAGAAAGACTTAAAGTAACATGATAATGTTTTGTGCTTGTATATACGTAGTTCTATTTGTGGTCAATTTGAGCATGGTATAAGATACTGTGAATACGCATCATCAACTGCTCCATCTCATCATAGTAAAGAAACACTGCCCTTTGGTATTTATCAAGTTTTGAAACCAGAATTACTGTAACAGCTAGCCCTCATATATGGAACCCTATCTGAGAGCAACTCCCAATCTAACAGCCAGGGACACAATGAATGGCAGATCGTTCAAGTGAGCATTATAGATATAAATAAATACACCATCATGTTGCAAATTTATTCAGAAATCTCTTTCAGCATGGCTGGTCTCCCAAAAGATCCTGTAAATAATCTATCAAATGTACAAAGTACAATAGCTAAAAGCACTACGAGTCAAAATGCAATGCAGCTATACAAACTTAGTTGCACTCATTTCTACAGAAAACTGGTCACGGCAGCTCCCTGAAGAAAAGGCACTTTCTGTGTAACTCTGGAGAATCTCGAAAGATAAACTAAAAATTCAAACCTTCTTTGACTTACAAGTGCAGTACATACAACTGAGACATTGCATGCAAGTACCTTATCGAGATCCAGAAAATGTTAATTAATCAAAACATAGGTGACTTATGCCTAAACCACACATGTAATTCGTCTTCTGGCAGGTGCAACAATGGAAATTATCCAGGTTACTCATCTAGAATCTGCAACAACCAGAATAAAGAAGTTACGTTGACTCTATTTACAATATTGACTGTGTTAATTAATCAAAGAAATATGAAATGTATTAAATCAATAAATATTAACTGCAATAATCAATCGACATTTACTATATAAATTTAATTAATAACATTGACTGTAGACATCAATCAAAACTTCCACCACTAAATGTTAGCTCACCACTACATATTAACTGAATTCACAACAACAAATGTCCTGGATTGTTCATATTCCTTGATCTATAGAGAGGAACAGATTGTAGTTAGAATTTTCAGAATGAATGTTCAGAACAAGTTATTCCTGTTTTATGTTAAAATGGATCATGGATTGCTTCTATTTTAGGCTAATGAAAAACTGTGTTCTGTGGCAACAGACTGTCCATGGCGCAGATCAACAGCTTACTGTGATCCTACCTGTTTGCCAAACATTTCTTATGCAAACAAATTAATTGCAGTAACAGCAGAGTACATGATTAATTAAAAACGGGTTCTTCTGCAACAGTTACTGGTATATATATATATATATATATTATCTATATATATATATATATATATATATATATATATATATTTAGAAATACATATATTTATATAAACCCACCTACGTGGGTATCTAACACACATTATCCATATATATAATGTAATGCAACAACTGTCTGTTAATTTGTGAAAATTTAATGCTCGCATGATACAAAGTAGATTAATGTTAGATGCTGATGTAATTGCTTGGGATTTGCCGGTTTTGTCTGTTAGTAGTTTGTTATAAAATATAATATTATTTCTCTCTCTAAAATATATATATATATATATATACTTATAAATTATAAATTACTATTTATTAAATCACATTTAAGGTTCAAAAATACTACCATAAATACATAAATTGTGCTTTAATGTTACTAAATACTGCATTCTAATAAATTAACAATTAGTTAATTAACTAATATCAATTCACTAGCAAAATGTACAAACCTCTGTCGTCTTGTATAATAGTTGCATCACGAAACCGAGAAAGTCGATTTCTGCAAAGAATACGATTTGTAGCAACCAACATTCCCCATATTGGGGCTCTCCTTTCACTAGCCACTGCTGTTTACTGAGTGTGGTAACTGCTCGCAGAGAAAGCGCAATTCCCACGATCTGTCAGCATAGCAACACATTTCGAACTACTAAATCATGCATGATCCAACATGCGTGCACGTGAGAATGGTCTACCGTGCACGTGTAAGTTAAACTTATTCGGGCTATATATCCGGGATGTGTGCGTGAAGTGGACCCAAAAAAAATTTGCGCGGTGGGCCGGTCGAGATCGCGAGTCCGAGACGAACGGTCTCGTCGGATTTCGCCTCGGCTGCCTCCGACGGCCCGAAACGAGACGTGGTGGCTTGAAATGTGATGCGCAGGAGTTTGTTTATTCAATTGACCGAGTATGCGGATGGCGCACACCAGCTATCATACTCCGTTCTAGTTCTCTCATCTACAGTGTGAGGATGCACCGCGGGTGTAGTCCGAGTAAGCCGGCTGGCTCACCGGGCCGCTTGTGCGTGCGTGCGTCCATGTGTAAAATATTGGATGCCTGCTGAACCAGACAAATAGCGTTTCTAGTGGACTACTGTATACACATATTAGTCTATTTTCTCAGTGGTACAAAAATGATAAAGCAAACCAAATAGCCCAGTATTGCCATAAACATGTATCTGCAATTAATAGCCATTAGTTACAGTCTAGCAATGAGTATTAACTTAATTAAAAAGTAGCACTACATGACAAAATTTAACTGTAGTTAATCAATTATATTTTACTGTAAAATCTATATATCTACTTATTCCGTTAAGTTATTGGAATTTTTATTTTTATACCCTAGCTATGCATGAGACATTCTCAATTACCGGACATTTTCCTAGATCCCAACAATGATCAGATTGGCAGTGCATGACCACCCTCCCACCCTTTCAATTTGAAGAAATGTGTAACAACACTGACTTTAATATCGAAAAACGGCTCACTTTCTCGATTAGCGTATTAATTTGCATCGAGACCGCCCCTATTAATATTAGTACAAACAAGGCAAACAATAGTGTATGTTGCCCTGGAAATAGTCGGCAGGAAAGAGTAGGTTGAGGACAATACTCTAGCTTCCACTGCATTAATGGTCTTTTTCTGCAAGGCCATACAGAAAACATCAATTATTATTGTGAAACATTTCTCCACTGTCATTACGCGATATAAAAAATTAAATATTTCATTGATCGCTGTACTTGCCGTACCGCTCTTGTAAACTAATTTGTTGGAATGAACTAACGAAGGCAATGCAGTAAAGTAGCTATAAAGTATTTTCCAAAAAATTTGTCAATGTTTTAGGGCAGCAGCTAAGAGTCAGTGTGATTTCTATTTGTGATCTAATGCATGGATTCGTTAATTTAGTAACATGTCTTAATTGTACTCAAACACTAAAGAACCACAAGGGCAACTTATGGCCATCTGGTCCCACGGTAATCAATCACATCAAACAAATCTCGATTGTAAGCAATTTACTTCTGTAGTATGGTATCAATAGTGCATGGGTCTATTTACAGGGATAGAGATAGAGGGTTTCCTGGCCCTGCTGTAGCTCCTACCCATAATTATAATGTCGTTGCGTTGTGTGAGAAGCTGTCATCGAGTGTCGATGTTCTTGGTTGAGCATACAATTACGCTTCATTGCCAAAATAAACATGAACACTGCGACAAAGAAATAAACGGTAGTTAATTGGAAGGTTACTGATTGTTTGTTTTCCAAGAATCCTGTTCGAAGAGACAGAATATACATGCACACAAACACAGTAACAGTTGTCTGCAACCGGAGAAAGATTGACTTTAATTGCAAAGAATACACAAATTGTAAACAAAAACTATAGCGAATTTATCGGAATAGAAGAGAGGACATATAGACATACACGCAAGCTTACAGAAGGACAAAGAGACACGCAAAGCGTAGAAACAATTAAGCGTTGACCTTCTGACAGAACTATTCCAAAGGTACCCGGCAGCATCTTGACCAACAAATCCAAAAGCATGTGATTGTACGAAACTACTCTTACTAGCCATTTGATGTAGAAGATACCGAACAGCAGTAAGAATTGAAAAATTGACGACCACAGAAACAAGGCAAACAGCTGGATACAAAGACAGATGTATAAACCGATTGATGAACAGAAACGAGACGGTTAAACACACAGACGAACAAACAAACAATGCAATCAACATTGTTGTAAGATGTTGTGATGTAGCTGACAAAAAATGACAATACAGACACAAAAAACTGAAAGCAAAGATAAAAGGACTACAGACCTACAAACAACACACACACACACACGCTCACACACACACACGCGCACGCACGCACACACGCACGCACGCACACACGCACGCACACACACACACACACACACACACACACACACACACACACACACACACACACACACACACACGGACAATTAGACAAATGTTAGGCCTTTCATGTCATTCGACGTCGACCTTATGTCAGTTGCGTAGATAGTGTAGTATATTAGAGTATTGTAGTACTATATACGGGTACTATATACGGGTTAGTTAGAGTGTTGAGTTGTGTTGAGTGTGCAGAACAATAAATCAACCAGAACACTACAACTGGCGACGAGGATAGGCCAGATTGGAGAAGGATCGACCGGCATCCTGAAGGGTACGTTTGATACCACTGCCCGTGCGCTGTTTGGAGCGTAAGGTACACAAGGACCCCCAAAGAGGTGACCACGTGCGCGTTGATATCCCCTACGGAGCTCTGTAACAGTCCCAAATAGGCGAATGGAGATACCTCCAGTGGAGCGATTTCAATTTCCTGACGAATCGACGTCTGACCTAGGCGCAAACTGGGAAAAATGGAAGCGTAGTTTTCAGTACTACCTTGACGGACGAGGCATCAACCAGGACGCTCGGAAGAGAGCACTCCTGCTGCATTCCGCTGGACCGCGAGTCCAAACGATCTTTGAGACTCTAGATGACACGGGGAATACCTATGCATCTGCCATCCAGTCACTCGATACCTATTTCCAACCGCTAGTCAACAAATACTATGAACGTTACCGATTTAGATAAATACGGCAACAACAGGGAGAGGCGATTGATCGATTTGTGAGTCGTCTCCGACAGCAGGCCGCCAAGTGCAGCTTTGCAGATTCGGATGAGAACATTCTGGATCAACTGATAGAGAAGTGTGATGGTTCAAGAGTCCGCTCAAAACTGCTTGAGGAAGGTAATGACCTGACTCTGGAAAAGGCAATATCCCTAGCACGTACGCTAGAATCAGTAGCCGCGCAAGAGAGAGACATTTCGAGTCAACAAGATGCAGGACCCTCCACTGAGAGAACCCTTCGAGTAGAATCTACATGGAAGGACAGGCAAGCCAAAAGTAAGGGCAAACCACAAGCGGAAAAGCCACAACACGCGAAGCAGTGCTCACGATGTGGACTAGAAGGCCACGGCCCAACAGACGCAAAATGTCCAGCAAAGAAAGTAGAATGCAACAAGTGTCATAAGCAAGGACATTATGCTCGTATGTGCAAGACGAAGAGCAACGGCTCGAAGACTGGTAAAGTCCTCATGACAGAAGAGAGTCAATGTAAACAAGGAGAATGCTTGAGTAAGTCTGATTCAGAGTATGTGTTCGCTGTAAATCACGAACATGCTACAGCTGTTATTCGAATTGGTGGAGTTGATACACAAGTTGTCATAGACAGTGGAGCCTGTAGTAATATTATGTCACAACAAGAGTTCACACGGTTGAAACACAAAGGGATGAAATACAAATCATGCAAAGTGAAGAAAACCCTCTACACGTATGGTTCAACCAGACCCTTGTCTGTAGTTGGGGGATTTGACACAGAAGTAGCGTCAGAAGGCAAACAAATGACAACCCAATTTATTGTTGTACGCTGTTCAGGACCAACATTGCTGGGACGTCAGACTGCACCAGAGCTGCATCTCCTAACGTTAGGATCTGTTCGAGAAGACAACACGCTTGGTCGAAAAGAACTAATAGAGGAGTACAGTGATTGTTTCTCAGGATTAGGGAAGTTGAAAGACTTCCAATTGAAGATACATATTGACGAGTCTGTGACCCCCGTAGCTCAGCAACCTAGACGGATCCCATTTGGCTTGAGAGACAAGGTTGAAGCAGAGTTAAATCATCTTCTAGAAGCAGACGTCATCGAGGAAGTTCAAGGACCGACATCTTGGATCAGTCCCGTCGTGGTGATACCCAAGAAGGGAGGCCAAGTTCGAATTTGCGTAGATATGAGACGAGCCAATGAAGCCGTCATCCGGGAGAGACACCCAATACCCACAGTCGATGAAGTAGTGGAAGAGCTCAGGCACAGCAAACACTTCAGTCGACTAGATCTTAAGAAGGGGTTTCATCAGGTCGAACTGGATGAAACATCACGACCAATAACTACCTTCGTCACCCACAAAGGATTATTTCGATACAAGAGATTGATGTTCGGAGTATCATCCGCCCCAGAGGCATACCAACGTATCATCCAGCAGACACTGTCAGGCTGTGAGGGAACCACAAATATCTCCGATGATATCTTGGTCCATGGAGTTAGCAAAGCCGAACATGACCTGAGACTACGAGCTGTCCTAGATCGGATCAGGGACAGAGGATTGACGCTCAATGCCGAAAAGTGTGACTTTGATATGGATAAACTCAAGTTTATGGGACATGTGATATCCAAAGAGGGTATATCACCGGCAGACGATAAAGTAGCATCTATCATGGCAACCCGAGACCCTAAGACAGCAACGGAAGTACGATCTTTCCTCGGCATAGTAAATTTTTGTGCCAAGTTCATACCAGACTTAGCAACAATTGCAGACCCTCTTCGGAAGTGTGCGAGAGCCAACCAGTCTTTCGTGTGGACAAAGACTGAAGCAGAAGCATTCGCAACTATTAAGAATAGATTACGCGATGCCACCGCTCTTGCTGTGTTTGACAGAACAGCACACACCAGTGTCGTAGCTGATGCAAGTCCTGTAGGACTAGGAGCTGTTCTCTGGCAGGAACAAGATGGAATGAAGAAGCCTATCAGTTATGCGAGTAGAAGTCTGACTGATGTAGAGCGCAGATACTGTCAAACAGAGAAGGAAGCGCTAGGCCTAGTCTGGGCATGTGAAAGATTTAATCTGTATCTGGCAGGTCGGAAATTTGATCTCATTACAGATCACAGACCACTTCAAACTATTTATGGACCTCGAAGCAAACCTTCGGCGAGGATCGAACGTTGGGTTCTTAGACTCCAACCCTACGATTTCAACGTGATCTACACGCCAGGAAAGTACAATATTGCTGACCCCTTGTCACGATTGTCATTGCGTGATCAAGGTGGAGAGAATGACGAATACATCAAGTTTGTGGCAAGAGAAGCCGCACCTTCGTCGATCTCACCGAGACAAATTGAAGAAGCGTCCAAAGAAGACAGTGAGTTACAGTCACTACGAAGGAGTATCCGAGAAGGAAACCAAGCAAATGTACCGGCAAATTACAAGCATGTATTTGGCGAATTGACCATTGTTGGTTATATCGTTCTTCGAAACTGTAGAATAGTGATTCCAACTAAACTTCGGAACCAAGTGTTACAATTAGCACATGAGGGGCACCAAGGAATTACAAAGTGCAAAGATCGACTACGAACCAAAGTATGGTGGCCAGGCGTCGACCGCGAAATGGAACGCATGTGCAGAACATGCCACGCCTGTCAATTACCCAATTGCCATCCCACCCACCTCCCATGAAAAGGACACAGCTCCCAACAGGTCCATGGATAACGATTGCTGCTGACATACTTGGTCCCTTACCGACTGGTGAATATCTTTTAGTAGTAGTGGATTACTACAGCCGATATTTCGAAGTAGATCTGTTGAAGCGAATTAGAGCTTCAGACATTATCTCCAGGCTAAAGACCACGTTCTCTAGATATGGTGCTCCGTACACCATGATAACGGACAACGGTTCACAGTTCACGGACCATTCCTTCGAACGTTTTCTCAAAGACTATGGAGTGGAGCACAGCACCAGCCCCCCATTATGGCCCAGAGCCAATGGAGAAGTCGAAAGACAGAACCGCACTTTGCTGCACGCTATGCAGACAGCACAAGTCGAAGGTAAAGATTGGCGACAAGAACTTTACATCTTCCTCATGGCATACCGCACCACACCACATTCCACAACTGGAATCAGCCCAGCTGACGCATTCTTTCAAAGGAAAGTACGATGCAAACTGCCAACTTTAGGGTTACAAGATACCCCAGTTTTCGACGGACAGATGCGAGATGAAGATTTGCGAAAGAAGGAGGAAGGGAAAAGACATGGAGATATCGCAGTAAAAGCACAAACCGACGATATAAAAGTAGGAGACAAAGTACTGTTACGCCAGCAGAAGACCAATAAATTGACTACCACTTATGAATGGCAACCTTATAACGTGATCAGCAGAGCCGGAGCAGAAGTAGTTATATCCAACGGGAATAAGACACTCCGACGACACATCTCTCACACGAGACCATACGAGGAAGGACAAACACCCTCTGTACAAGAGAAAGAGTCGACTAACGACCTTGACGAACATTTCCCTACTCAACAGGCAAAACAGACAACTAAAGAAGGAAGACCAAGAAGAGAGAGACAGCCACCTGTCCGCCTGAAAGACTACAGCTTATCGTAGGCTTGACTGACAGACAGTTACTTTGAGTTAGTAATAGAGTAGTGAGAAAAAGGAGGGGTTGTAGTATATTAGAGTATTGTAGTACTATATACGGGTACTATATACGGGTTAGTTAGAGTGTTGAGTTGTGTTGAGTGTGCAGAACAATAAATCAACCAGAACACTACAGATAGCTTCCCTGCCTTTACAGACAGGACTTCCATGCGCTACGTGGAGGCTTACAGCCAGAGCTACAATCCACCGAGAGCTTGGTCAGAATAATCCAGGGACCTGACTATGACGCAGCTCTGGGACTGGACACCAAGGCCTACAAATGACCGTCTGCTGCAGCATTTTACTGACATGCCAGCCCGGGTCTTGTCCACCCCAGTCAGTGATCAAGTATTCATTTATACTCCTGAGTCGAAAGAGGCAACTGCGTGTGAGTTCTTTGCGTAAGGAAAATACACCAGTGGCCGTCCAGTCCTTGAAGCTCCAAAGCCAAAGGTCTTCGATGTTTCCACTTTCCAGATGCAAATCTCTAACGAATAGAACTACAGACGCCACACTGACACGCACGTACACTCACACACGTACGCACACTCACACACGTACACACACTCACACACGCACGCACACTCACACACATACGATGCATGACAAGGTCACCTTAGACTATATGTTGGATGGTTGGAAGTTCTCTGATCGCAGAAACGCTCGATGCTTGTAAAGAATTTGTTAGTGAAAGGTTTGGTAGCAGTATAGTAACATTGACTAGTCAGAGACTGACCATGCTCCTGCTACTGGCGGTATACATGGCCGGCACAGTTTACAGTAGTGAAACCATAACCATCAAAAGCTGCAGTGTAGAGGTAGCAAACTCTGATTTCCTTTCTTTTGTTTCGCGGCGACGGTTTCGCTCATCCTTTCGGTCTTTCGGCTGTTCTTCCTTCTTGAAATTTCGATCCTGTAAAGAAGTCTTTAAAGAAGTTAAAACCTACTCAAGTTTGCAATTCATCAAATCCATTAGTGCTAAATCATTCCATCTCATTCTTTGGCCTCTCAATAACCGTCAACATTGGGATGATGCACACACCAAGTTTTCTTGTAGACGACACTCATTCTTGTGCAAGATGTAAACGAATAGCCTAGGACGTCTTTGGGTCAGCATGGTGGAGGTTCTTTGTAGGTAAACTATCTTTCTGACGATTGTGTTTCTCTTCCCGTCCCATATGGACTCTCCAAGAATGAAGCAAAAGCCTCGCATTACGTAATTACGAAGCTCTGCAGGTGTACATGTTGCTTCAGAAGTACCATACCAGTACTGCTGTTGCCAGGTCATACAGGAGGGTGGAAACAACTATACAGAGACAAAGATGCTCAGCTTAACGTTGATCTTGATCTTCCTCTAGTGCCAAAGAATGCGGATAGTAACACATACGAATAAGATGCTTTGGTGATCCGGTCTATATTTCAACGTCCAAAGTGCAATCGTTAGAGCTAGATCTTTCAAGGTTCTGGAAGAATATAACTACCTCAAATTTGGTCACAATTCATTTTTAAAAATTGGAGATGGACGATGAGCCTAGAACCTTTATAGCACATGGTGAGCCCAATGTGATGGCAAGAAGAATCAGAGATTCCAGCAAGGTAGAATGGTTTCATAAGAATCAAATATCAGTGCCATATCATCATAATCAAGGTGTATCTGGCACCTCTGATGTAAGCTTCTTCCTGTTCCTACAAAGTTAGCATCCAGGAAGCACAAGCCTGCATCGAGTTGGTAGTCAGTTAAGGCAAGTCGCATCACAGTGTTTAAGTAGAAGTTGAATAGGGTTGGAGCAAGTACACAACTTTGTTTGACACCAATTAAATAATGTAGAAAAATAATCTGAAATTTTACCATAGGTTCTTTTGCTATGCTTCAATGATGTCGAGCAGCTCATAGATAGCAGATGGTTACAACACTAAATTACCAACCAGAGTTGCCCTATTGATTAAATCGTAGTCGTTGCGGAGGTCTTCAAAACAGATATGTAGCTAAACGACGATGGTACACTCTGGCCGAATTATTAATTAATGACATTGCAGTTTTGTTGCCAAACATTTCAGTTCTCATGTTGTTACTGTACCTCTTTTCACCTGTTTGCTGTTGGTGTAAACAAGCACAAATGTGTGTTGATGACAAGATACCTTTTCTCACCTATAGAATTGCCCTTTTGCACGCGGGCACTCCTGTGGTAAACAAGCTGTTTGGCGAGATTATTTGATAAGTCTACTCGTAGGTCGCTATTTCTAAGTCCTGTGAAGATGCCCTTTTTATCGTAATATGGTAAAGTAGAGCGGAAGAATATGGGCAAACATCGGTCATTTGCACGGGCATGCCCCATTGAAATTGTAAGTACGCCCACCCGAAAGAACGCCTAACCCCGAATATACATCAGTATTCACGTTGCCCGAAATACACGCCCGGGCGTCCTATTTCACGTTGATTTTGTGTGACTGATCTAGAAACGGCTTAAAATGACAAGTGCACCTCAGAGTCCGTTCCAAGTGCTGTAGTGGGTCAAGAAGAACGGGCGTAAGAAGAAGGGGCTGGGGGCAGAAGCCCCCTCGCTCAGTGTAGGAATTAAAATTTTCTGTGCCAGTGACATTTGGAAGGTTTCTTTACGGTCTGGCAAGCGAGGTAGTTCGCTTACTCATGATGACATCCAGGGTACAATCTCCCCCCCCCCCCCGGTTCGTGAACATCTTCCTACGCCACTGAAGAAGTGTGATCGGTTGCTATATTTGCAAAAATATTAATGTTGCTGCTAAGTGATACTTGAACCGGTTTATAGGTATACACCTAAAGCTTGTTTACGAATTCTACGGCATTTGAGTTATTGGCACTGTAATTACCTGCTGTCGTTGTATACGGAGGGTATCTCATATCGTGCGAGGAATCTTTGAGTTTACTATATCAGTGGCGGATTCAGACGGGGGGGGGGGGGGGGTGACATTAGCTGAATGTAGAAAGATCTCGTGGCAGAAACTATAAATTAGTGAGTCTAAAGAAGAAAGTACAGGCAAAAAAACACAATGTACCAAAAGTACATGACCAACAAGTTCAAAATCTAAAGATTGGAAAGCGTATGCTCAGTTCTTCAGCAAAGCGCTTGCTTTACTGGCGAAATCCTCTTTCACAGATCTTAAATTGTCCTTGTGTATATAATGCAACATAGATGAATAGTACTTGCAAAACTTTGCTATAAATTAAAAGCTTGCAGAAGTACGTGAAATTTGATGAAACTCAAAAAGACGATCGTGATTGTCGTCGTGTCAAATGAACACAATTCACTAGGTCAACGAATCATTATACTATACACTATCTTTTTCGTCGTGTAACCAGAGGATGATTTGTGCTGAGCGAAACTAATACATTCACATTGGTTTGATATTTTTAACAGTTTAATAAAATACACTTAACATGCAATGAAATACCACCAAGATTGAACAACAAACGTATACATAACAGTGAAATATGGTCATTCTAGTTGACAGTAAGACATCGATTGCTAGCAGATTTGCTAACAATTAGTCCTTTCTCAAAATCAGTCGACCACATTTGCCTCAAAAGAGCAGTTTCACAAACTTGAGTTTCAACTGCGCCTGATTGATCATTGACTACCGTTAGACATTTACCATCAATGATAGTAGTGATTGTCCCATTGCTGTTCAAAGACCATTCTTGATTGTATGAACCACACCCTGGTTGTCCCACATGACACCCATACATCTGAACATTTTTAGGCTTGCTCGTTTGGCAATCATACACATCAAGACAAACTCCACAGGCCAACGATCTGATCGTCTTATCTTTGTTGTTAAGTGACCACATCTGGCTGGCATTTTCATTGCGACACTCAGACACTTGGACGCTGCTGCACGAGTACTGGCCGCCAGGCTGCTGCGAAACTATCAGCATGGTTACGTCATGTGTAGGAACCGCTACAGTGTAAGAACTCAGACTGATTCCAAGGTCTTTGTGTAACCAGATGTCTCTCAAATGTGCAGGTTGATCAGCTGGCAAACCGACGTAAGACCAAAGTAATGTAATGTTTTGTGTTGTGTTGTTACGATTAAATAAAACAACAGCGTAGTCACCCTTGTCCAGTTGACGAGTCCACACTTCTGTAGAATCGTTAACATTGTAATAAACCCGACGCCCTGGTTTACCTTGACTGTCTTGATTGACATCAATGACCTCCTGATTCGTCAAAATTGTTAGAGTTTCATCACTCAAGTTTCTCAAGTCATTGCCTGCAATCTATTACACAAAACAAAGCAAATGAAGTAGAAAAAATAAAATTTAATTCTAATCTTACTTCTTTGACTAACAAATCAATCCTCTTACTTAGCTATTTGTCAATTTGATTGCTTCTCTGTTGTCGTATTTTTTTTGCTACGTAGTCTGACTGTGTTTAAAAACTTGTCTGTCTATCCATTATATTACTTATTACACATATAAGTATATCTCTTGTTAATTCTTTTCTAACAGCTGTACAATGTCCACTTGGAAGACTTATTTGTCCATCTCACTAGGCTGTCCCTCTGTGTGTCACTGTGTTTACCTGTCTACCTGCATGTCCAATACACATATTTCCAAATTTAATTTAAGCTACAATACAATAGCAAACAGGTAACTAATTTGTTCTAATAACTATGAATAATGACTATGACAATTAGTAATGATAACAGTATAACATCTAAAACCACAACTAATGCATTTTAAAAATTAACTACAATGATCATGCATGTGGCCCCATTTCTCTAAAAATTCTACAGGTCAATACTGCATCTGTGCTCTCCTCAAAGCATTGAAAATTTTTCTCATTAGCACATTAGCATTGCATCTTTTCAATATTAAAGTGCTAATCTTTGTCAATGGGAGTCCTTAAACTCTCCCCTGTACGATAGTCTTTAGACTCTGCCCTGTACAGTAGTCTCTAGACTCTGCCCTGTTAAGTAAAGTCATCTGTGGACCATTTGGAAAATATTAGCAATCACATCTAAACAGAATTCTACCATTTAGCCCCATTTTCCAAAATGTTCAGAGTATAGAAAAACAATTAATTTCACAAACCAACCGGGATGTTTTTCCATAGTGGGCCAAATTCCTTCTATATTAGCCACTGCTCCATCCATAGATAGAAAAATGTCCAAACAACGTTGGACGTGCAAGCGCTATATTCAACTCGACCTTGAAACAAATGCCTGTATCACAAACAATAAAGTCAGAGTGACTGTCAGTAGCATATCTATCGTTTCTGTGTTGAACATTCATGTTGAATTTCATGGAAGATCATTTAGACTCTCTGGCCACATAGACATGAATAAGTCATGTGACCACATAGGACCATCCCTGTTGTGCATGTAATCTGATGTATCCATTCGAGTCAACAAGCAGTTCCTCGACCACAGTCACATGTCTAAACGTTGTTGCATAAGAATACTAGCATAAAGATAATAGTAGTCTGAGAGCTTATTAGTCACCTGTCAGACTGCTTAGATATTCCTGTATAATTGTTTAACAATTATAGGCATACCATTAGAAATGCAAGAGTTATACCATATAAATGTGTTAAGTCTGCAAATCAGGAGACAATCTTTGCAAGCAGCTGACTGCGCTAGAAGACACTCAAAGTGTTAGCTATAATACTACTAAAACGCAGTCACACTCAACAAATCCATCATTTCAGTGCCTCTCAAACTGTTCAAGCCAGAAAGCTGATCTTCATGATCGTAAGTCAAGGTCAACGCTTACAACATTGATAGGGTGCAAACAATAGATGACACGGTTTGGCATAAGGAAACTCCACCAATCAAGTATATGGTGGTTTCAATTTGGTCTGTCATTGACTCAAAAGTTGACCTATCAGTTAATTATTCTGCCTTCATGGGCTCGGTTGGCTGCTTAACATTTAGACATGTGACTGTAGTTGAGTAACTGGTGACACGTACCATATAATCAGATTACATGCAGAACTGCACGGGGGTCCTTTGTGGTCACGTGATTCAATCATGTCTGTCTGTCTGTCTGTCTACTTTCATCTTTATCTACTACAAAGCCACAATATCTACATGTCTGCCTGTCTGTTACAGTTTAGGAGAGAATAAAACAATGTGTCTGTCTGTCGACCACTGTCTGTCTGTCTGTCTGTCTGTCAGCCTGCCTGCTTGCCCGCCTGTCTGTCTGTCTTTCTGTTTTTCTCTCTGTCCGTCTGTCTGTCTGTCTGCCTGGCAAATAACATTTATTTCAACATACATCTATAATACAATGCTAGCAAGGCAACTATATACAGTTATGTAACTATGAGGGTTTACCAGGACTAGATTTAAAAACAAACAAACATGCAACACGTAAAAAAAGAACAATGCAGACTACCCAGAGCCAAATTAGTGGCTGAAAAACTGGGTAGAGCAATCTACAGTACCTATCTGTCTGTCTGTCTGTCTGTCCAATACATATATTTCATACATTGAAACTAGTACACTCACACTAAACTGTAAAACAAACAAGCAAGCCCGCAGGCCCTGCGCTAAAACTAACTGCTAACGCCTAAACAACTGAAACAAGTACAACTCAAAATTACATGAGTTACACTGAGCAAGTCTCGAAAGTTTTCTAGTAATTACTCTTGCATTACACCGTTGCAGCGCAACGAAAATACAGTGCCGCCAGTATGCAATGAAGTCAGTGCTGTTGTTCTGTCCATCTTCGTTGACTGAAAGGGTTGATAGATCACGTAATAGACTCTGAGCTCTTCCACCCCAACGACCAAAATGTTCAAACACAACAGGTATACATGTTGAAGAATTCCCAAAAGTGTCAAACTGCTGACCATATTTTGTCACTTTCTGCTGCTGCCTGTCTGTCTAAGTGCAATTTTGATGACTATACATGATAGAGACATTCAACGTTCTGTCCATTGATTGTTATTGTTTGCATAAAGTTAAAGTTAGCGCTTGTTATTGGTAGAGTAAGCGTTCAATAAAACAATCTGTTTGTTTGTTTGTCTGTCTGTCTGTCTGTGAGTCTGTCCGTCTGTCCGTCTGTCTGTCTGTCTGTCAAATAACATCTATTTCAGACATACATCTATAATACAAAGCTAGCAAGGTAACTATATAAAGTTCTGAAACTACGAGACTTTAGTCTGTCTGTCTGTCTGTCTGTCAATGGTATTATATTTTCATAAATCAGAACTATTACAGGCTAAATCAAACTAAGCAATGAATGATACACTACATTTGACCGTAGCAGGGTCTTACATTGATAATGTGGATGAACATCACAACATGCACAGCCACCAAAGATGACGACTAGCGCTGACGCGAGGTAAAGATGCGTGCAATCCATGATGATGTTGATACAGAGGAGTAGACATTATGAGTAGGGAAAGACATCACGACGTACATGGCCACCGTAGAAGATGTCTAGCACTGACACGAGGTAAAAAATACATGAAATCCATGATGACGATGCTCAAACAAAGGAAATGTTGGCACAAAGACACGAAGAGGGGAGCACCAAACAATGACTTTTAGACAGCAGACTGTGCAGATGAAAAGGTGAGCAAATAAACGATCAAACACGAAAGGGGGGCCCAATGGCCAACGGAGTCATAAACGGCGTTAGCGGCTGAAGCCGCAAACGATGACTTGGACGACGACTCCAAAACTCTTCTCCTTGATCCTTGAGACGAACAGACTAGAAATGTGTGGTCCGCCACTCTTTATCCGGGATCCGTCTGTCTGTCTGTCTCTCTGTCTGTCTGTCTGTCTCTCTGTCTGTTTGTCTGTCTGTCTGTCTGTTTTTCTGTCTTATTTCACTATTGAACAAAAAAAGCAAAATTTTACAAGAACAATTTAGGTAAAAACTGCTAATTTGAATGTCCATCTACTGAGACATACAGATAGAATACTACTAAAACTCTAATGAATGATGTCTGAATGTCTCTTTCATTGTCATCCAATTCTTCATTTCTCTCTGCAATTCTTCTAAGTTTTTCATTATTACATTGCAATTGGACTTCTGAAAGACATATTAATAGTCTCTTTCTCCATTGTCATCTAAACTGTGCTTCACTTGATCCACTTTCTACATCTCTCAATCTCTTGGCAAGTTGGTTCAAATAATTGTCTGCCTTTTCTCCCCAAGAACCAAATGTTCAAAAATGAAGGTAGCTTAATTTGCAAGACCCTAGATGCTGTTGATTTGAATATTTATTTATTTTTTCTCTTCTCTTTTTGCAGCTGCAAATCTGTCCCCTCTCGATTCTTTCACCGCTGTGTCGCTACTACATGGGTGTGCCAAAAAGAAATCGGGTTCAACATTGGCACCTGTTTCTAAATCCTATACTATGATGTCTGTCTGTCTGTTTGTCTGTCTGTCTTCTTTCACTATTGAACACTAAATGCAAAATTTTACAAGAACACTATAGGTAAAACTGCTAAGCTAAATGTCCATCTACTGAGACATACAGATCGAATACTACTAAAATTCTGATGAAAGATGATCTGAATGTCTCTTTCATTGTCATCCAATTCTTCATTTCCCTCTGCAATTCTTCTAAGTTTTCTCAATATTACATTTGAATTGGACTTCTGAAGGCATATTGATATTCTCTTTCTCCATTGTCCTCTAAACTGCATGTGCTTCACTTGATCCACTTTCTACATCACTCAATCTCTTGGCCAGCTGGTTCAAATAATTGTCTGCCTTTTCTCCCCAACACCCAAAATGTTCAAAAATCAATGGAATGAAGGTAGCTTTGCATGACCCTGGATGATGTTGATTTGAATATTTATTTATTTTTTTCTCTTCTCTTTTTGCAGCTGCAAATCTGTCCTCTCTCGATGCTCTTACCACTGTGTCACTACTAAATGGATGTGCCAGAGAGAAATCAAGTTCGACATTGGCATCCTGAATCATATACTATTATGTCTGGTCTGTCTTCACTGTCTATATATTGATTCTTAGGTTCTTTTTTGTGATGCAGTTGCAAGTCCCTGAGACACTGACACCACTCTGCCACAAGATTATTGTGTTCCCACACAGGGCCTCCACCAAGCTTACAAGTGAGGAGATGGTAACCATCAGCATCCAGTTCCCTGCCACATTTACAATGTGTTACACAAGAATTAAAAGGCATCGGTTGCCCTAGTCTCAGAAAAGCCGCTATTTGAAATTCATTCTTATTCATTGCAAACCTTTCTGAAGTAGGGACTGATTTTCTAACCAAGCTCCTGCTCCTCTTCCTTGTCGAGATTGTAACCTGGCAGCATCTCTAGCACCTTTTGCATCATCTAAGATCAAATCTGCCCTTAGTTTGTCAATTCCTTGAGTAATTCGTTGTTGAAGCTTCACAGGATTTAAAGACAAATCACAAAGATTCGGAGCATTTCCCAAATTGTCATTCAAAGATGGAGACAAAGGTAAGGACAAAAAAAGCTGAGTTTAAGTGATATGTCAATGATTGAGATAATTCTAGGTATGTTGAGTAAATAGTATCAACATATTCTTGCAAGCTTGGAAAGCAGAGAGTTAACTCATGAATACTGTGAGCCCAACTTGCTACAAAGGCAATGTTTGATGATTCTTCCGTTGATATCAACCCAAAACCTCCATGCTTGATTTTAGAGTAGCTTGTCTCCACTTGCACTCATCAATTGACTCTAACTTCAAAATATCATTAAATGTAGTTCTAGTCAATTCATCATAGATCTTGCAGCAGGTTGAAGACAAGAAGGAACAACTGATCCAGCTAGGTGGTTTATCCTTGGTACATGACAATGTCGTAAAAGTAGTAGTGCACTCTGTGAGTCATCCAATTCAGTTAGCTTTGTGCATAGATCTTGGCCACACTTAGAAATCTCAACACATTTTGACTCCACATAACTTGGACTTCCAATTGGTGTTCCTAGTATTTCTGTGCCATCAATTACCACTGGAATTTCAATCTGGCTATCAAAAGACCCACTTGGACACTAGAGCTCACATTTTCTATTACAATTGCTAGATCTATTTTCTCAAATGATGCTTTGCCTGTCTGTCTGTCTGTCTATCAATACAAATATTTTCAACATTGAAGTCTACATACAACCCAAATTTAGCAAGTACTGTCCCAAATCACACATAACCACTGACATATTAGCCTGTCTTTCGATCTGTCTATCTGTCTGTCTGTCTGTTTCTGACTGGCTGGCAGGATGACTGACTGGTAAGATATTTTCTCCAAAACTGCACATAGCAGTGACAGCTTACAAGAGCTAAAGTACATTAATTAGTGAATATAGCACATTGAATGTCTCTATTGCCATCAAAGGTATTTGCTGCACCAAAACTACCGCTATAGGAAAGTCCCTGGCTGGATGGGTGAATTGGTAGAAAACTGTTTGTCCCTAGTTCTGTCTTTGTTTGTTGACTGTCTGTTTGTCTGTCTTATTCCTGTGCCGGTTTTCTACAACTAATTGCAAATATGTTCATTTCTACAAAACAATGTAAATATTTTATACAATAATAATACTTAAACATTTACCAAGGGAGCTGCAATCATTGCCCACAATGAAAAATGACTTCGATCTTCTGCTACGGTCATTCCATTGCCAACCTCCAGCATGTCAGGCTAAAAAATTACCGGTATATATTGAGGTTGCTATCGTATACATGTACATTTCACTGAAGTAAACTACCTACCATGACAAAGTGACCGGGCCCAGCATAGGCCATACTGTGAAATATGGTTTGAATATCAAGAATACATGTCCAACTTTTCCATGTAGGTTGTATATCTCCCAAGTTATTTATATCTCTCCTGTTACAAAATATTGAAAGTAATTAAAATACATTTAACTGCCACTCTAGCAATTAGACTTACTTATTACATATCTGGTCTCCTCTACACATAACAACATTAGCAACAGACGAAGCATCCCACATGACGAAGTTAGGATCATTGCAGCGAGATGCATCAGGACAAATGCTATAACCAATTGGTCTACCAGTCTTGTTCAATGCATCTCTCATATCCTAGATATGCAAAAAAAAGCTTTGAAAACACAAATGCACAAACACACACACAAACAAACAAACAAACAAACACACACACACACACGTACACACACACACACACGCACACACACACACACACACACACACACACACACACACACACACACACACACACACACACACGCACATACATGCACACAATAGTACACATTAGACTCTAACAACATTTAGGTCACATGTAAGTATGTCTCTAATTACTATAATTAATCTATGTTTGTGTCCTATACATGATGCAAATAAATTAAGACAAACCATGTAAGCATGTAGCTGGTAAGAATGCGATGCAGCGCAAGAGTCGTACTTCAGATAGTCGCAACCCCAGGAAGCGTATGCTATTGCATCCTTATATTCATGACCTTGGTTCCCAGGCCTACCAGCGCAAGTTCTTGTACCAGGATCTCCGTAAAGTCCAAACTTGAGCCCTTTAGAATGAATATAATCTCCTAAAGCTTTCATTCCGCTCGGAAATGTCTTCTTATCTCCTATAATTAGAGGTAGATGCATGATAATTACAGAAGCAAAGAGAAGCTGACACGCCTACCGTTCACGCCTATACGCCAGACTCACCTTGCAATTTGCCGTCTTTGTCTCTATCTGGATCAAGCCAGCAGTCGTCAAGATTAACGTATTGATATCCAAATTTGCTTAGTTTGGTAGCCATCGCATCGGCCATTTCCTTTACTAATGATTCGTTGATGTTGCAGTGGAAAAGGTTCCATGTTGACCAACCCATTGGAGGTTTACGGATTAAACCATTATCAAGACAAGAAACAGATATTAGTACACAAGAAACTAAGGACAACACACGATAGAAATTTTTGATCGAGAGATGCCGAGTCATGGTAGCCTTGCCTCCTGCAGTACCAGACCGTCTCGCGCTGTCTTGCCTAGTTCCCGTATAATTTTGTTAATAACTAAATTAATATACTTTTATTGACTTGGTAACATAACTTAAACGGCATTGTACTTCTAATTAGTTTGCTTTGGTTTTTATTTTCGAACGCCTAGCTAACATGAAAAATTAGTTTTTGCAGTTGTAAAAGCAGTCGTTTATTAAATTAATTAACTAATTAACAGCATGTCGGCGTACACTTCAGCATGCAGCAAAATCAAGTCCATAACATAAAATCAATTCGCCACACGTTATAAGATAGTGATTTCATATACTGTTTATTTATTTCCAAACTACTAAAATAGTCATTTCATTACTAATTAAAATCACTATTACTTATTAATTGCACAAATAGCCCACAAATTAATTAAAAGATGTTGCAATGTACTTAGAAAAAACTAATTACCAAGTTAAAATTATCTTTATTTCAGACGTTGGAAAGTTGGTGTATTTATGTAAAGATGCATATTTCTACTATGTGCCAGCAAAGAGTGCTGTGATGGTATTTTTTGGACAGATGAACTCGTATCTATCCTTCCAACACTACAATAACAGGGAAGTATTTAAATCCAAAAGCAAGGTTTATGTAGTGTGTTCCAAATACCTCGGATAGAAGAATGGATGTCTATGTGGGAAATGTATAAAATTGGGAGTCACTATAGCTCCTAGCATCGATACAACAAAGGTATGTAGCAACTATTGTACAATATCGTCTATTGTACTATAGTTCTACCTACAATATCCTATATTGTACTATAATTCTACTACAATATCCTTTATTGTACTATAGTTCTACATACAACATCCTTTATTGCACTATAGTTCTACCTACAATATCGCCTATTATACCTTCGACCGCTTCGTCGAGGAATCCATCGACTACCGGAACCTCTTCGCCCGTGACCTTGCCCAACTCGTCTATCGGTTGCAGGAACAGAATGGGTTTAGTGTGTCTACGAAACTTCGTCGAAGAGTATCGCACGCCTGTGTACTCCTCGTCCCAGAGGTCGATTGCTTTGGTTGTGACTTTGGGAGGCTCTTCTCGTTTCATGGTGTGGGTCGTTTCCTTTTCCAATCTGTTCGCGTGCTGTGCTTTCTCGACCATGCTCTTTATTTCCTCGAGCCGGGTGAGATCGAGGTCCGTACTACGGCGATGGGATTCCACGCGACCTCTTTGCCGTTTGCAAAAAATCTGGCCGTTGGTAGTACGGGGATAGATAGTTTCTGATTGCAGAGTCAACGGATACGACCTCTAGACTCGAAATATTGTTGTTGGGCTAGTAGGAGTTTGTGGTTGCCGTTGGTGGGCCATACTACGACCGCGACCTGCTTTTCATGCTCTAGGAGCACTCGTACTCCGTTTCTTACGGTCAGCGGGTTCCTCGACAACGCGTAACCCAAGATTTGTACATCGTCGTGGGTACCTACGATGCGTTAGTGAGATAGTTGTCCACTTCGTGCGTACCCTCTCGAATATCGTCTCGCACTTGTATTGGTATTCCACTCGGGCTCGTAGGTTGGACTGTAGTGCTTCCTCCTCGAGGCGTTTGTGTTTTTCCTCTTCGACTCGGTCTCGTATGGTTTGTTCGTGTGTCTGCTGTGTCTTTTACCTCCATTGCGCGGCGACCAGAGAGTTGTCGAGTTCCTGGAGTCTCCGTTCCCGTCCAGCTTTCGATAGTGTGGAGGTCTGTCTATCTGTCAAAATGAGAGATAGCTCGAATATGGATTTCTCCACTTCCATCACGTGGTTCTTCTTCTTGCGATAAATCCAAGACACTTACTTAGTCTCCGGTAGCAGCAAATTAGGCTCAACCGCATCTAGAGATAACCATGTCGGTTTCTTCGACGAGGCCAGAATGGTATTCGCGTCGAGGGCTTTGCTGTAGCATCGAAGTAACCCAACTCTATATGGTGCCTCTACTTTCATTGTTCTTGTAAAAGGATAGGACGTCCACTCGAAGGACGGGAGAGCCGCTAAACCAGAACACAGGCAGGCCACTGTACCGCACGTTCTCAGGCTGTTGTCGTCCACGATCGTCTTGGAGGGTGCCACGCGGATGCCTGCCGCCTTTTTGGTCTATGCTTGTGCGTACCATGCGACGAGGATCTTGCCCCTTGCTCGATTGGCCACAACCACACAATGATCCAATTGTCCAAACAGGTTTCTCAGCTTTTGTTCCTAAGGCTACACCACGAATAGTTCCGGATGGTCTGGTTGCGAAACGAGTTTGAAAAACTCCACTACAACATCCTGGGCCGTCGTCTTGGAAAACTTGCTACTTCGACAAGCGTAGAGCGACACCTCGATACGTGTTCATTCTCGCTCTTGGACGTCTGGATGGAGAAATGTCTTGCACAGGTGGTCGCTGTGACAGTCCATATACTCGCACAGCTTGCCATCAAATTTTTCTGCATGTCCCCTTTTCAATTGGGCAACGATTTTGTTGCACACCTTTGTCCGAGTTGTGTATCCATTGATCGAGCTATTTAGCCACGTGCATACATGTTTCTCTACCGAATTAATGTTGATGAAGATGGTCTGGTTGTCGAAGTCCCATCCGTTGTTGCCTTTATTTTTCACTTGAAATATGTAGACTTTGCATAGGTGTTCTACCAAGGCCTTGCGATCGAGAACTCCAGAGAAATCATCCTGGGTGTAGTCCATACTTTAGAGTCCATAGAAAAAGCTGTGTAGGCTCCGTTGTATCCGGGGCAAGGCTTCTTAGAGTTCGACCATCGATACGTTGGAAATTCGATCTTTGCCATGAACAAGCCATAGGGTTCGCTCTTGTTCCGCTTTATCCACGCACTACGAGCAGCCGCAGTCATATCCCTCTCGATCTCCGCGATGGTGCTTCGTATTGTGGCGCCCATCTCATCGTTGAGTGCAGGTGTGTAGGAAGGGCACCCCGATGTGTCGTGTGGGATCTAGAGGTTGTCGAAGAGCACTAAGTATCTCCCACACGATATATATCGATGTTCTATCCATAGTCGCCTTCGCCCGTCGTATACGAGATCTTTCCTCGACTCGCGACGGTATCCTCTAGACTAAGGTATCCAAACGGCTATAGGTCGTCCACGAGCACCGGCAACTTGACGTGAGGATGGAGATGGGTCGGCTCCCGGTTTCCGTCGAGATAGTCGACATTGAAGATGTTGGTGAGGAGATCGTTCTCGTACGCGTTCTCCGCGACCAAATACTCGGCGATGCCCTTCAGTGCACGACGACCCATATCGGCGAACGTGTTCTGGATTACAGTGTTCTGTCCATCTCGTGTAGCCTTGGGTATAGTACCCCGTTCTCCGTCTAGTACGCGTTCGGCATCTAGTGTGTCCAACATAGTAGCGACACCGTTCTGTTCTCTGGTATATCTAGGTCTACATATTTTTCGTTAGCAACCTGTACACCGTGGCCGGGAATAGTAGCGAAGCCCTTCTGTTCTCCGGTTTTTCGAGGTCTACTTATTTTTTCGTTGGCAACCTATACGCCGCAGTACGACATGGTAGCAAATGGTTTTTCTCGACTTCGTTGTATATAGGACTAGAAAAACTTAGTTTGGCAATCTCTATTATCGCAGTAGCGCGGTCGACCGCGAACGACTCTCCCTGACCGCAGGACAAGATTGCTTGGCGACATACACAAGTTTGGTAACGTGGTAGGACACGGTCGCGAACGATCTCTCTACATATCTACCGGGAAGGAATGTACAATTTGAATGCTCGCTAGATCCCGATCCTCGTGTGGTAGGTTGGATGGTGGTTCTCCGATGGTTTAAACGTGGGTTAGACGGTAGGGCGGATGGTAGGTGGCTTCGAGCTAGCGAGGAGTCGACGTAGAAGAGGGTTGGATGGTGGAAACAAATTGGCAAGGTGGTTGCCGAAAGTGTTGCCAAATCGATGTTGCCAAACATTTCCTTTTGCTCTTGGAAACCTCTCTGGCCATTCACTGTGTGATAGTCTTACCGATATCGATGTTCTTACCGTAGATCGACAACCAGCAGTGCCATAGAGCAACATCACCAAGACTCAGAGGGCTGTGTGGACCGACAATGTTCTTCCGACTCAACTCTAGATCGTTGATGGTGAAAACTTGAAGCCCGGTTTCCAATTTGGGTATACACCCGTGATATAAAATAGCTCATACCCTAGAATGCTCGCGGGAATAGTACAATTAATCATTTTACGTCTAGCCACGTAAAACTACCCGGTTAATACATTTGACGAGAGGTAGCGGGTGACCAGATACCGCCATAGTTATCGCGTCGAATCAGTCACAACTGCCATTGCACACAGATTTTGTTGCTAGATGTTGTGATGTTATTTTCTAATAGGCCGTGGATACCCAGTAAGGTGTGCGACCTAGATGGTTGTACGAGCTCTGGTAGTGTATCTGGCGTCACAAATGATATCACATGACACTCCCCATATTTTCGCAGACTCGAACGGCTGAACAGCCACGTAGGGGGGTGTGAGCACACCCGAAGAGGATTAAAAATATTTGGAGGAATAGATGGTATCATTTGGACGCCAGAAATACTACTTGCGACACCGTCACGTGACCGTAAAACCTAAAGCAATAAATTACTTTTAATCATGTTTAGCGAAAGCTGTTTACCAG
This sequence comes from Corticium candelabrum, assembly GCF_963422355.1. NCBI lineage: Eukaryota > Metazoa > Porifera > Homoscleromorpha > Homosclerophorida > Plakinidae > Corticium > Corticium candelabrum. The sequence continues at coordinate 1,666,635 of NC_085101.1, read as the reverse complement.
GTCCAAATTTAAAAAGTTTAAACACTAAGGAAAGTCAAACTTTAAAACGTATTTAGACTTCACTGACGACACGCTCCTTGTCTCGATATATACTGTAGGTTACAAATCGAAACAAATTTCTGTTTACGCCGCTGTTAGACATTAATCTCTTACTTTTTTATAAGTTGCTGCTGGAAGGGGGAGCTGACGATGATTTCACGATAGCGAGCTTATTTTAGAGCTGCGATATATATATATATATATATATATATATATATATAATTTATATTTTGCAATACCCAAGTACCCAACATCCCTCCCAACGTCTCTCCCGAATCAAGTAGCCAAATCCCAACAACCAACATCTAAAACTTCTAATTGCATACGTGCATGTAACATCTTGGCGTTGTAACACCATAGTTTTACAGACAACTGTTCTAATATGTTCTTTAAAGCTCGAGGAAACGGTACCCTACTGATTGCTGATGTCTTTGAACATATTTCTTTCAAAGTCGTCAGAGTGAAAGATGATATGAAGCCCAGAGATTCAAAAACCAGTGGATAGAATAGACCACCTGCTGTGGTAACATTGGTTTCATGCCTGTACTGGTATCTTTTTCGCATTCCGCTGCTTCTGCTGCTGCACCAGGACTGATCGCTGCTTTCAATATAGAGGAAAGCTGCAGAGTTACGGATTGTAACATCGAAATATCCAGGTCGACCATCTATGAAATCTGCATGATATACGTCTCCTGGAATCATAACCTGAGCAGGTCAGTTCCTTTTTGACCTTCTTGTTTTCAACAAGCAGAGCTTGGAATATTACTTCACAAAGAGCATTGTGACGTTTCAACATAAACACGAAGCGGACCTCTAGGACAGCTGATTATGTGGTTTCCAAACGGATCAATTCTAGCGCCACAACAGCATAAAACGGATGATGGTGAAAGAGGAAACATCGGAATGCCAAGCCATGTCCGGATCACAATTACGAATTCAAGCGGAGGAATGGTGAGGCCTAGATTGGGGTTGTGTGTGTGTGTGTGTGTGTGTGTGTGTGTGTGTGTGTGTGTGTGTGTGTGTGTGTGTGTGTGTGTGTGTGTGTGTGTGTGTGTGTGTGTGTGTGTGTGTACCATTACATTTCGTGTGGTATAACATGCAGGTGTAGAATTCTTTATCGGTCAAACCTTAACGTCTGCATACGCAACTTTGCGGCAAACTTGTTGTCTCTATGCATCGACCTGTCTTTGCTGGATGCTGATACTCCGACAGATTTGGTTGTTTATCTGCTACATTTTCAACAAAAGTTAACCTAAGCAACGAAAATAGCACATTGTCACCAAGCAAACGATCTAAGCATTAGCCTATATGGAAACACCAATAACACATGCTAAAATATCTAGTTGACGTCAAAGCTGAGAATTGTCGTGAAAGTATTTCTTCTTAGTCATGATACTAACAGCAATGTGGTTAGAACCGATAATAATACCACAAGAGCATGCAGATCTAATATATAGCAGAAACTGTGCTGCTCTCGCTAGCAAACCTGCTACAGTCATTAACATGAAAACAAAGACACTGTCACAGAAACATTTAACATTTATTGACTGATTATTGGTTGTGACGCTAATGGTATTTCGGGCTCAACTCTGTTTTGACCACGTCTTGGAAGAGCCTTCTGTTTCCCAGCTTGTCTCCTGGCAAAAGTAACTTCGTCTCCCTCTTTGAGAAGTCCAATTGTTGGAAACAATCCCTCTCTAGGACATGCAAGCGTCGATTCGTGTTCTTGACGTTGCCCGTTGTAAGTAAAGTACACGGCACACTCGTTTTCCCTGTTCCTGCTGTAGTCAACACCACATCCGAGGGTCACTCCTGGTGACCCCGTTTCGTAGACTCTTCGGCCAAATCCGGTACCTGCAAACAAGCACCCGTCGTCGCTGTGATATCCAACAGAACCGGGAAGCCATCCGGGCATGCAGTCAAGACGATAGTCTTTCGGTGCTAAGCCTATTCCTACGGCTCCTTCATGGCCAAGATTGTCAATAGTTACTTCAAAGTACGGTAAAGCTTTAGTAACTCTGTTTACCAGTTGTACGACACCAGGACGATGTGTATCGTCATTTTTGTACATCAATTTTGGTGTGTTCTTATTTGTAGAGATTCTTTCTGATCGAGAAAATCCTGTGTCTTGTTCATCATCCTCTCGCTGAGCTGTTAAAATGATCTTGATTGTTTCACCCGAACTGTGCATGCCAACTGTAGGATAGAGGTCGTCTGCATTGTTATCCAACAGTTTTCTTTGGCCAATCTCTTTGCCATTGTGAGTAAAATAGACGGTAACCGAACCTCTAGTATTCTCGGCTTTCTTGTCTATTCCACAGCCGATAGTATCGTCTTCAGAGATATGGCGAGGGTTAAAGAATTCTTCGTTTAAACCGTTGTAATGCAGATATCCGTCATCACAGTGGAAAGCGATAGAGTGTTGAAGCCAGCCAGGCTGACAATCGAGACGATAGCCTTTCTTTGCCATTCCAATGCCTATTGTGCTTTGCTCTCCTTTGCTCAAGATTTTAACTTCAAAGTACTTTTGGTCTCGCATGTTCGTCTTGAGCTGTATACCTCCCACATCGTTCCACATGTTGTCGACGAAGTGAATCCGATCTCCGGTGATTCTGACTCTTTCATGATTAGCTAACTCTTGTGCTATGCTTCGGATTGCTGTAACATCCCATTCACCGACGACTGGTGACGTATCGATCTGCACTACTTCTCCGGGAGATTCCATGCTCACCGTTGGAAACAGACCCCCTCGAATTTGTACGACCGTGTCAGTGATACGTCGTCTGTTGTGAGTAAAAAACACAACAAACTTTGAATAGTTAACGCTACTACCGGTGTGGCGACGACTCGCTATGTACTCTTTTTGAGTCTTTGCAAAGTCGATTCCGCAGCCAATTACATCTTGCTCATTTACTGGTGCGCATTGTATTCTAGTGGATTGATTTCCATTGTATAGATGATTATCATCAACATGCCATGCTACAGATTTTAGACTGCCGGGTCTATAGCTAAGATTATGCTCTCTTGTGGCTAGTCCAATCGAGACGGCACCTTCCTGTCCGTAGTCTTTCAGTGTCACTTCAAAGTAGGAGAATTCTCGACTAATCTGGCGACTGACATCTTGGTACACACCGGTACTGCCCGGGTGACCTACAAACTTAATCATGTCTTCGTGGACGTAAACACGCGCAGACCGGTACTTTACGGCACATCCTCTTACGCTTAATGTTTGTGGTGGCGGTATCGTGTCAAAGTTGAGTTTTACTTCTTCTCCATAACTCATCATACCAATGGTTGGGTAAAAGCCTCCAGTCGGAATGTCCAGTTCAAATTTGTCAATCAGTGAGTCGTGATTACGTGTAAAGTAGACGTTAGCCTTTCCGCTGATTCCGGGTACATATTCTATGCCACATCCAATGACATCGTGACGAGAGGCTGGTAAGGATTTGGACACTAAGGGTTGTTTTTCTGGTACACCCATAAATACGTTTCCATTATCGCAATGGAATGCGGCTGACCCACTCTTGAGTCCAGGCATTGTATTCAATGGATATGTCGCGCTTGCGATGCCAATTCCTATCGCCCTCTTGCGCCCCATGCAAACCAACTGTACTTCAAAGTAATTGAACTCTGCCTTCATAGGACGACTCAGATCTTGAAAGACCCCAACACGTTTTATGCATTCGTCTTGTCCACATGTGTATGATACTACGTGGTTGCGCTCATTGTATTCAATACAATCTCGCTTCCATCTGGGATTTTTAACGTAAGTTAGATGTGTTACTCCTGTACTGCGTGGCTTCCATTCGACATCTAAGTTCACGACAACCTTCTCTCCTTCGCTGCCCAGTCCTATCGTGGGAAAGAAACCACCATTGGGAACACCTGAAATCTCTTTACTTCCTATCTCTTCTCCATTGCGAGTAAAGAACACTATAGGCTTCAAGTCAAAGTCTAGAGTGGTAGCGTTTAATCTAACCCCACATCCTATTATATCTCCTTCTTGAGCTGGACATGCCAGACTTGTTCCTTTCCCGTTTTCTAGATACAAATTGCCATCGTCACAGTGATATGCTACAGAGTCGTCATCCCAACCAGGCATTCTATCTAGAGAGTAAGTCTGATGAGCAAGTCCCACACCGATCCAACCCATTCGACCATAATCGACAATGGTCACCTCAAAATATCTGAATTTCTTTGACATCGGTTTGTCAAGAAACTGACAACCTCCCATACCATGTTTTTCACCAATTCTTGACGCACTAGATTGGTCGGCATCATAGGTCACTCCTTCACATCGAACTCTCCTTTTTTCACCATTTATATCAGTGAACGGACTATCTAAAACATCGCTTTTACTCTTCGCGTGACATTTGTCTTCTTCGGTTCTACTTTGCTTTTTCTCATCCTCTTCTGCCTTCTGTAGACGACAAAGATACATTTCAACTCTTCTCATCAGTTTAGAAAGCTCTCCTTGGAAACGAAATTCTGATTGCATTTCGTCTGACTTTCGTACGTTTGGGTCGCCTGATTCTTGCAGTTTATCTTTTTCGTCTTTGTTTGTATGGTCACTTCTACTCTTACCTCTTCGGCGTGCGTAAGATCTCATCATGGACTCAAACGTGGAACCTAACTCTAATGGCTTTCGCTTCTGGTCTTGCTTCTTCCGCTGCACATACGACAATAATATATAATATTCTGTTTACTTCACTCACAATATAATTGAATTTACTTTTTGCCAACAGTGCGTCAGTACGTGCACAGGAAATTCTATAGCAAACAACGTAATGAGATAAACAAGGTTGAGGGGAAGAGGGAAGCTCGGTGAGTGCTTTATGTTTCTAATGATATTTGTAACCGCAAGATTCCATACGAGGTCTCCATTTTCCTAGAAATACGTAAATTTTTATTACACGAAATAATCACATTTAGAAAATAATTCCTTACGGTCTTTACTCTGTCAAACGCAGCATCGATCAAAGCGATGAGCATGTTGAGAAGAACAACAGCAGACACTAGTAGCCACAACGCAAATATGATTTCTCCCACTCTTCTCTCGAGCAAGAGTGCTTCTTGTTCGTCTGCAAGATCAGATTGTGCTATATTACCATACAAAGACCAGTACATCAGTCCAAAAGATGGCCACAGCCTGTAACAACAATTTATTCAATTTGGAATTATAAGTTGTGACTGTTTACTTACCCATTAAAATTGTCTGGTACAGAAACATTTCCTTCCTTGAAGTCAACCGTATGTGCCCCAGCAGTGTAGGATCCAGAGAGTGCAATTGCGAAAGCAGCTAATATAACTCCAAGAATGACGACGAATGACACAACTTCTCCTGATATTTCTATAAAGGAAATTTGGATTGGCCCGAGTTTACGGCTCACTTGAGAATAATGCAGAACTCGCAGGAAAGAAACTCCTGCTGCTACAGCAAACACATGCTCTGAAATGCGCATCATCAGCAAATTGTCTGCTGGAGATCCCACTATTCTTAAGATGAAGAAGCAGCAAAAGAGGAGAATGATGGATATGTCTATAACATTAGTGATGTTCAAGTACGATGTCTCTTCATTAGATATTTGGTATATCTCTTCTGCAATCATTGCTGTGATGTACAACAGGATCACCCAATCGATCCACGTGAGGTTTGGTTCGGTAGTGTAGTAAGCTATGCGAGTGATCACAAATGCAAGGAATATGAAATACCCAATCATGTCGCTGCAAAACGTTACAATAGGATATCTTGCTGGTGCAATTGTAAGACTTTGAAGCAACCATTTTCTTTGGCTTGTAGAATTGTCACTTTGCTTACTGCAGCAAGCAAGAGATTTTAGCCAAAAATATGGCAGACAAAGCGACTGTAGCAAGAACAAAAACACAAGCGTAGGAAGGTGGTACCATGTAGATTGAGTCACTCTTCCGGGTTTCCATTTGTAATTTTCTTGTTTTTGTTGGAGTTCGCTCTTGTTGTCTACATCTTTAAATTCTCCGTGGAACTTTCGCAATACCAGTTCACTGAGGTCGCTGCTAGCAAGAAACTATAATCATGGAAACAAGTATGTATAGTGTTTGGAAATCTCAACATCAATTGCTGCTGAGTTCTTACTTTAGTCCATCCAACTCTTTCTGCATCAGCAATGTCGTCACTACTAATTAGCTTATTGATAATGTGTTTGTACTTTTCAAACTCAGCAGTTATCAAAATGGCCTCCATCTCCAACTTGCTGATGAGAAAGGTCCAAGTTGATATCTGTTGTTTCTCAGATGATACGGCACTTGCTAAACCATCTTCCTGCAATGCTGCAATAGGTAATTTGTACACTTAATGCTACAAAACTGACAATCTGCTGTCATTTCTTACATGTTTCAGCGGTAGTCATAGTATCTTCTAATGTTGCGTGACCATTAGGTTGTAGAGCTGTACTGTCACCAGACTCTAGTTCATTACAAAGCAAGTCATCTGTTTCGAGTTGGCCGATTGTGGAATCCGGGTGAGAGGACGACGTTATACTAGAGCGCTCTTGACAATAACGTGCAAGAACTAGAAGAAATCTTAGAGGGTCTTTGCTATGGGCAATTATGTCTCCAGACAGGAATAGTAGCTTGAAATCATCCGCATTGTCATGCATACAGCCATTGCTTAGGTCCTCCACAGTCGGTTGGTAACCATTCTGTAGTAGAATTCTTACTTTATTCTTACGGAGATCCTTTTCTAAATGGTTGTTTTTCAATACAAGACTAAACGCAGTTTCTTGATATATGTTAGTAACAGTTTCCTTGGCTTCTAGTGTTCTCGGCGTCAAACTTTGCAGAAGAATCTCACTGCACTGATGTTTGCTCATGGCAGCAATATGAAGTGCAGTGTTTCCATTCGTAGTTGTCCACTTGTACAATTCGATGTCAAGTTCGCGTTTATTTGTACAAGCACGCAAAAGGTCATTTGTAAATGTTTCTGACCGAGCAACTGCGTGCAGGAAATCTTTGGGTAACTCTCTTGTAGAGCATTGACGCAGATGTTCAAGTTTTGTAGCACCTTCAACTTTGGATGTAGCTGCAGTCCTAAGCAAATAGTTCCATCGAAGAAGCTCGAGGCTCTCACTGTGGCTCTTCTTGTCGATTGCAAGTATTACCTAACTCACATCTTTATTAAGACAAAATTTAAACATGAAACCTCGGACTGGTGACTATACCTTTACCATTTCTGCTGAACCGTCTTCGACAGCTGACTTCAGCATAAAGAAATAGCATGCTTTGATAGTCTGATCACTAATGAATCGCCTCAAATCGTTGAAAAGAGAGTGACCATTGCGTCTTCTGCATAATTCTGCTAATGACGACTTTTCATACTCTCTCTGATTAGCTGGAGCAAAGCATGGTCTGTCAACAGAGAGCCATTTTAAGAGTAACTGAGAAGGCACATCCATTCTTGATGTCATCTGAAAAATTACCACAAATTGTATTTGACACAGAAACGGCATTGTCTGAACAGCTGCTTGACATTATTCTTACCAGAAGTCTAAAAGGTGTGAATCCTTGTTTGTTGGCGACATTTGAACTACTCTTTGTTAGCAGAACTTTCATAGCCTTTTCACTTGCTTCCCAAGGAATTGTCCTCTCTGCATAGTTTTTAACAACCTTGTGCAGCGCTGTATCACCTTTCCTGTCTGTTTGATCAATATAGACATCTTTGCTTAGTAAAAATTCGATCAATCTTAGTTGAGGAGGCTTGCTTGCAGCAGCAACATGCAGCAACGTGCATCCAGCACCGTTAGTCTGAGACACATCAACACCCCTGGACACAAGAAATTTGACTTTTTCTAAGCTGTCGTGTTTGGAATTGGCAGCGTCGTGAAGGAGAGGTCTTGTGCCGTCTTTTCTTAGCTCAGCACCCATGTTTACAAGCAACTAGTTTTGAAGAAAACTTTACTATGAGAAAATACGATAGAAATATATAATTAATGTATTCACTTTGACTGTCTCGCAAGATCCTCGTTTGACTGCTTCCTCCAAACATTCGGGAAAACAATTCGGAGAAAGTTGGTTTTTCACGCGATGTAAATATCGATCACCGTCAACCGTTCTACGGCAGAGATGAAGAAGGGACGCCTTGATTGCTTTGCACTCTTCGTTCTTGGTTCGGCATTTAGAGTTGATACTGTCAAGTAGCTCTTCTAGCAAATTGAAATCAATCGTGTCCCAATGCCAGTCGAACTGCAACAGATTACGACACTAACTATTGACCTAACATTTTTTGCAGTAAACTTAATTAATAATACTTTATCAGTGGCCTGTGCGCCTCTTCAACTAAAATGGTCGCCGTTATTGATGTATGCATGAGATACAGTTTGCTCTGGAGCTTTCGAAGCACGGAAAGATTCATCACTTTGTGATCTACCCACAACATTAAAAACATCAATAGATAATTGAGCCAGTATTAAACATCAATTATTGGGCAAGTGGGGTTATGACAATCATTTATCAACTCTTATCATTTTGCCCCTCTTCTGCCCTTTTTGAGAAAAGCACTGTTACAGTTTTACCAGAAGACGGAAGAATTCTAGTGCGCGGACTTGTTTCATTACTAATAGCAGACAGATCGAAGTTGACAATACGTGGAGTTCCACATAATCGCTACCTCGGTCGAATTTTCAACGCACACACATCAACGTGGAGTATTGCAATTAACTCACTCACAGACATCAACAACGTGTGCAAGTACATAAACAAGGTATGCGACACGACAGTATATTTGGCCTTGACCCGAATGAACGAGATCAACTGCTCTAGAACAGGTCGTTACGTCAGCATATATATATATATATATATATATATATATATATATATATATATATATATATATATACAAATGAAGCAACGTGGCGGATTTTAAGATTCCATTACATGATATAAATCAAAACGTTGAGCACCTCCGTGTTCATCTTGAAACGGACAGAGGGTGTTCTTCACGCCACAAACTGCAGCTCTACCGATACCATTTTATTCTAGAGAGGAACCACTGACAGCAAGAAGGCAGATCCTCATAATATCTTCGCATCCCTAGTCGGCATTCTCGCTATATCCGTAGCTGTCGCCCGTAACCGCATTGATTCGTTTGCAGTGGGAGGAGCTTAATCGACCAAGAAGCGGTGAGTGAGGGCGTGGGTGTTGCACATTACAGAAACATCGCTCGTTTGGCTACGAAAGCGAAGACAAAGGAGTACTTACACCAATCGATTTGTCTTCGTAAGATCGACTCATACAAGTTCATTTTTGTTAAACTTCCCCTTTAGGAAGCGTACAGCAATTGCAGAACTACTAAGACGCTGCAACATCATTGTTTGGAACAAAGGCGCGATGTCTTACATGCACGCTCTGGATTCTGTAGACAGAAGTGTTTGAGACATTCGTGGCAACTCCCAACCCATGCGCGGTCTACTTGCGCTACTCTCTGCAGTGGTCTTACAGAGGATTGTAGTGTTGATAAGGACATTGCTGCGAGTTATAAGTAACTGCGTCCTTAGCATGCACTCAGCCGGTCTTACTGTTAACTCAAGTCGATCTATTTCAAGGAATGACTGGCTAGTCCTAAATGCCGGCCAATGACTGAACTGTAACACAATACAAGTTCCCGGATGTACATACTACATCATTCTCCCCCTACTATGTGACTGATATTAACAATTCAGAGGTATAAAGTACAACACAATAATATAATCTACTAAAAATTCAGTCTGTCTGGTGCCTTTCTTCTTCTGCTGGAACGGCGGACTGGAGTCACTCCTTTGTTGGCACCTAGATTTGATGCTCTAGTTGGTTCCATGTGTGTCTCTAAGTCTTCTGGTCCTGTGCTAATCTCCGGTGATGGTACCATCGCGTCCTGTTCTATTTGTTTGTCAACTCCATCTTGTTGTTGTTCTGGTAAGTCTGGTGTGACATCCCACTCTTCGGGTTCTTCCGGCGATACCGTTACCATTGCTCTTGAACATGGTTTATCCGGTGGATGTACATATTTGGTTCCACTAGTAGGTCTTCTGGTTCCTCTCTTTCATGTCTTTCTGATTGTAAGGTTTTCCGAATCTGATCCAAATGTCGTTTGACTACCCTTCCATCATTCAGTTTGATAGTGTATGATAGGGGGCCTGTTTCGGACTGAACTACACCAGCTACCTAAGGGCAACCTCTGTTGTAATTGCGCACGTAGACTCCCATTCCGTTGTAAAGGTCTATCATACTATTTCGGTTACCCTTGTAGAAATGTTTCTGTTGCCATTGTTTTTTGTGTATCGTTTGCTCCAAGTTGGGGTGTAACAAATCTAAACGTGACCGTAATTTGCGACCCATTAATAATTCCGCAGACGCTATTCCTGCCCGTGGAATGCGGTGTATTCCGGTAGCTGAACAACACTTGTGTCAAGCGGTATGTCAATGTTCCTTGTTTTGCTAGGGACAGTCCTTTCGTCAATACTCTTACTGTTCTTTCCGCCAGCCCATTACTTGACGGATGATACGGTGCTGTTTTAATGTGGTCTATTCCATTCGATTTTACAAAATCGGTAAACTCGTGACTGGTGAGTTGTCTGATACCATTGTTTCAGGAATTCCATGAGTTGAAAAAAATTTTCTTAACTTTTCTACCGTAGTTTTCGTCGTCGCTGATTCTACAGGTTCTACTTCAATCCACTTCGTGTGTGCGAAATCCTAGCAAGGGTCCAGCGTAGTCCACGTGCACCCTCATCCACAGCTGATGGGGCCTCAGAACTCAGATCTCAGGATGGGGCCTCAGAACTCAGATCTCAGGATGGGGCCTCAGATCTCAGAACGGGGTATCATTGAACGGGATAACTCTGGACGAAATTCTTCATGGGAATTCTGTCTGGCTGATAATTCTTCAGAACGGAGTAAAACTGCATGTGAATGAGATATACTATAGTGGGTTTATGTAAGTGTTTGTGTTGCCCCTATACTGGGAACTACGTCATGTAAATAATGTGAGAAAAACGGGATTATTATTATACTCAATGATAAATTCTCAGAACGGGATACTCATGCAACAATATAAATTTGCATACAACGTTAAAGGAGAACCCTCACCAAATACTAAAACTTGTTAAAAGAAAGACACAAGAACTGGTATCTTCCTGCAGGAAACCTACGGTCCAGAGAGCCACAGAAGCAGAGAATCGGCAACGAGTTGTTCAGACGACTCCCCGTATGTACACAAAGTCTTACTCTCTCGAAGTAACTACTTTAGGTTTAACCTCACCAAGTGCTCCTAACACACCCAAAATTCAGCGAGACATGATCTATGAGCTAATCTAAGAAGGGCCTCCTTCTGAGGTTGTATTGCCACAGTCGATACTTGCGACTTTGGGGTTCCAGTTTGCTTTAGTCAATAAATCACAACTTGACACCATATGTCTCACAATCCTTACCTTGAAACGTGCACAGATATCGGTCTTCCTTGCTAAGCAACAATCAGAGGTACGCGTATGCCACATACGGGTACTAAACACGCCTACGCAGGTAATTTCAATGCTTTATTTCTTCGTTACGGTTAACTTCTGCAGTAAACGGTTGCAAAGGGTTGTGTCATGAAGTGACAGCTTTCATCTGAGAGATAGTTGATTTTGGTGAGAGTTCTCCTATAAATTAACTAACTACTTGTAATCTAATCTGCCTGTGCGGAGAACGGGCAATTTAGCTAGTTTAATAGCATATATAGTGTGCATTGCTAGCCATGCAGATAGCAGAAGAGTGTGTGATGTTACAGTATAACAGCAAAACATTGAAGCACAAACGACTTCTATATAGACTAGCACTACTTGTCTCTACTGTCATAAAGATTCCTTCCAAATGCGTAGTAATTTAAAAACAATAGAAATGTCAATGGAAACGTAGAATCCCATGCCCCATTTCCTACATCAACATTAGCACCGCATTGCCATGTACATGATTAGGATAGTGTGACCGATGAATGGAAATGTAACCTCTAAACGTTATGTTAATGTAGTGTGATCGCTGCCGTGGTAACAGTATCAACAAGAGGTCATGCACAAACTTGGCCTGGGGCTTCACGTGCGATCTGTAAGCAATCGATTTGATGCTCAAACTGGAAGTAATTGCACAAGACAAAACCCCAGTAGAAGACAGAGAGAGAAACCTTATAGGTTTGGTGGGATATGACTAGCAGTTTATATAGACAAGAATAGATCTAATACCTGTAAGCACTAAATGTTACTCACCAGATAGTCAATTGCATAGCGCTCATTTGCGTCTTGTGTATTGATATCCTTCAATTTCATGAGGTCGACAATCAAAAGAATGAGCTCATTTGGCATGCGATGTAGAAACGACAAATGAAGTACTGTCTGTTTACAACTGTTTGTCTCTTGGAGCACGGCCTCGAGTTTTCGCCTTGTTGATGGACGCGCCTCAGCAAATAGTTCTTTCAACTTGCGCTCACAAACAACTTTTTCTAGATAGTTACACATCAGTAAAAGGAATTTACTACATGCACTCTTAATTAATATGCCAACTTTTCTTCATCTTTTCAAGTTTTTCTGAAGGATCACCAGACTTGTCAACTGAGCTAGCTTTGTCGAATGATGTACTAGATTCCTCTGGCTTTAGCAGCTTGCTTGCTATCCTTATCCACGAGTCGACCAGACTGAATAGGTATCTTGATATCTTTTTGACAGACTCCTCGCTGCAATCGTGAGCTTGATCATCGTCGACGTCTGATTTATCTTCGCCATCTGCTGCATCTCTTCCGTCAACTTCATCTCTTGTATCAGTGTCCACTCTGCTATTCCATCCGCTTGGATTTGACCTGACTATTTCAAATGCCCTAGCGCTGCTCTTCGATTGCAGGTTGGCAATCACTACAGCTTGGAGCCTGCTGTCTGCAGCTGATTCGTATTGGTTGGCCATTGCAACTGCGTTGTGAGACTATCAATATCAATATACTGACTGGATCGGCTTTGTACACTCTAGGGTCGTTAGGTTAGTGGAATGCAAATTCAAGGTTATGTTAGCATTCCTAAATTGATTTGCATTGACGTCCTCCACTGTCTTCCTCTCTACATAGTAGGTTTCCCCAGTAGATCTGTTGGCATATGTACATGAAGATGAACGACTTCAGGCTTTGCTAGAAGGAACCCTAGTTGAAACTGTCTGTTACATTATGGAGCTCACGGCTAGTGGAAGGGATGATGTCCAGCGTCCTGAAACCTGGACAGTGAAGTTAGCTCCACCCAATGACCTCTGTGGAATTTGAACTCACAAAACGCGTGTAAGGACACCTCATCTATTTGTAATAGACGTACATCAATTAACTAGTGCTCCTTCTTGAAGCATTTCCATGGGATCTAGAACCATCACTGTGTGCGTGTGAGAAAATTCAGCATCAGCTAAGTAGCACCCCGAAGGGCTTTGGTAAGACTGTCTTCACGCACCCGGGTGGACGGCTTGCCATCGTTATTTATTCAAGCTGACCTTTTGACCTGGTGCTTTTGTAAGTAAACTATATGCGTAAAGTTCATGGCAACAATAACAATACCCTGAGACACAAACTACGGAATTTGAGTCTAGTGGGGCTTTGGTCGTTTATGTAATTACGTAAGACCGTCTTCACGCACCTGGGTGGACGGCTATTTATTCAAGCTGACCTTCACACTGGTGTTTCTGTATGTAAACTATGCGTAAAGTTCATGGCAACAATAACAATACCCTAGGAGTGAGACACAAACTGGGGAATTTGAGTCAGGTGTACTAACGTCCGTTGATCACAAGGACATGATGACGTTCGTCACGTGAGAGAGTCGAAATGTGACCCAGAATATGATTGCTGAGTTACAAAGCTCGAATCTCTCCAGTCCCTACATTTTTCTTGCTTCTTCCAACGTTTTGAGATCAGCGTGAGTTAACGCATGCACCTCTTAACTCATGATGCTAGGCATGATGCTCACTATTACATCATGAGTCTGATGATCAACTGAATCTATGCGAACAATACAAAAGGTCTGACCATGCACATGTGTCGAATCTTTATCTTTGAAATTTCTTTTTGTGTTTAGAACACTAGTTCAGATATTTAAGCATCCTGATTTTTTAACAAACTTTTAGTATATTGTTCGTCTTAAGCTTTCTTTTGACGGTAAAAGAACTCTACTGGCTTGACCATTTATATGAGCAGTTAGTTGTCTGACTTGCTGTGTTTTATACCATGTTGTGTATTTAGACAGTCTGTTGTATGATTTCATTTACCTCTAGGATCACGAAATTTAGTTAAGCTGACACAATGATGCTCGTGAACAGCAAATCCAAAAACAATCAAAATTTCATTTCTGATGCTCTAGGCTGCTCATTATGTGATAGTCACTTCATCAGTAATATTCCAGTTTGCTGTTGATGTATGGTGACAACAATAAATAGTCTTACATTAAGTATTAGAACTCAAAAGGCATCACAAATTCATGTGAGATACGGTGTGATAGTCAATCCTAACAATTGTTTGCTTTGCTTTAGGTTCATCAATGTCGACAAACGCTGGCTCTTGATCCTTACCTTGATGAGGAAATAAGTCAATTTAACGGAATGTTTAGAAGTAAGACAAACAAAGTAATTATTAACGTGCTTTCACCAAATTAAAAATTATAATGATCAGTTCTTGGTCAGGACTTTTGCAACTTTAGTTCATTTCTTGAGCGTTTATAGTATATCTTAGATGTTTTCTCAAGTCTCGAGAGAGTTGCAGTATGTAAAGTTAGCGTCATTCTCTTTCCATCCTGCCTTACAGATTGTCTATAAGACGAAATACATAATGCTTATATGGACTGTCCAATACCATGCATTTGTGACTACTATTTTGCTATAAATTTAGAGCAGCTTTTAAGCAGCAATTAAGACTGGTAAATACATGACAAGATCCAAGAGAACGTCTGTCTGTCTGTCAATGGTAGTATATTTTCATAAATCACAGTTATTACAATGAAACGCAAACTACTGATCGCTATAGAGTTCTCAAAGTCTAATACATTTTCTTAACATATTTCTAAGGCCCAAAAGACCTGGAAGACTATATTCGACAATCTAATGTGCAAGTTCCCGTGTCTGTCTGTCTGTCTGTCTGTCTGTCAATACATATATTTTCAAATATTGAACTAATATACACCATCTAAGCAAAGTAACTAAATACTACCCAAGCCAAAGGGCTTGGTTCTACCTACAACTATTTATGTCTATTTGGCTGTCTCTTGAAACAATCTTCTTCATTTTTCTGTCAATCACTCCAGAATTTAATCGATGTAGACACAGAAAAGACAGCTCTCCAGTATGTCTTGAATGTTGATGCATTTGGCTTTTCGTCTTCGTCTCTTGATAGCTGTGACAGTTTCTTCAAATAGTCTTCAGCTTTCTCTCCCCAACAGCCAAAAGTTTCAAGACTATAGGCACAAATGTTGGTCGAAAACCTCCAGGCAAAAGCTCCTGGTCGTACTTTTTGATCTTCAGATTTTCTCTTCTGGTTGCCGCTGCTCTCTGAGTTGTAGCTGATAAACCTTCTATTTCAATTCAAAGATCTTTACTTTAGAGCCCATTTTAGTTATTTACCTTATAACTTACTGGTTATTTCTGTGATCATGATATTTCTGCGAATTCTGCAAAGAAATTTACAGAACTCACAAATAAAAATTTGCAGATATTTAGGCCTATTCTCGGAGTACCAGTAAGTCACTGTTCAACACATGTACATGCGTGTACCAGTAACTGGGAAGGCAGAAATTTAATTCGCAATAATTAAAACTTCCATCTAAAATCTCAAATCACAGTAATTTAAGACCTCAAAAATAACAGGTTATACGGTATATAATATTATCAACCGTAAATATGCCAATATAGTCAACAATGATTTAAGTAATAGAAGCTGGAATGCATTGTTCTATTTGCATCTACAATGGAATGATGCTAATATTCTGATAAGAATAAGTTAGAGCTCTTGCTCTTACTGAAATCTAATAAAAATCAATATAAGAAGCCTGTGACAAAACCCTAATGACATAAGTTTGAACCTATTAACAAATAAAACAGGCCTAACGTTTCTCCAACAAACAAGAAAAGCTTGAATTTTTGCCTTAGCAAGAGTGATGCCGAACTACACAGAATGGTAATTGTTACCTCTGCTGTTTCTAATCAGAACTCAAAGGTTCCTTTCAATTTGACAAACACACACACACACACACACACACACACACACACACACACACACACACACACACACCTTGAACCTTGAATTCTGCCCTATCCACAATGGGTTTGGCATCGCAGATGGAGCACCAATAAAACGATCTAAGAAACAGGTCAAATTTGAAAGATGACTTGTCTCACTGTAAAGCATCAACCCATCTATGTTTCAGTCACACACACACACACACACACACACACACACACACACACACACACACACACACACACACACGCACGCACACACTCACATCGCACGCACGCACGCACACTCACGCACGCACGCACACTCACGCACGCACACACACTCACGCACGAACACACACTCACGCACGCACACACACTCACACACACACTCACACACACACACACACACACACACACACACACACACACACACACACATACAAACACACACACACACACACACACACACACACACACAAACACACACACACACACACACACACACACACACACACAGACACACACACAGACACACACACACACACACACACACACACACAGACACACACACACAGACACACACACACAGACACACACACACACACACACACACACACACACACACACACACACACACACACACACACACACATACACACACACACACACACACACACACACACACACACACACACACACACACACACACACACACACACACACACACACACACACACACGAGACTACGCACACGTACATTACGTATACGGTACAAACAAACCACTAACGAGAACGCAAACCTCTAATACAGTACACTTACTTCTAATGCATTGACAAACAGGTAAAGACCCCTCTGAATGTTGCACGCAAGGGCTGCACTCTAACCATATGACATACCTCTAGGGTAATGCCCATTGCGCCGACTCGTATATCACTATCCCGGATGTGAAAACATGGCTATTCCCTCCCTAACGGTCAGTCTCGTTCGTTCCCGTCAGTTTCGCGACTACTCGTGTGATTGTGAGTGTTTATAGCGGAAAGAGACGGAAGTGTATGAGAGTTCTGGGAAAGTGTTTTGGGAAGAAGGAGGAGAGGTGATGTGAATTCTGTTGGAGAGACTTGCGTCTTGCCCAGACGTAATCATTCTCTTATATAGGATGATACCACCAGCGAGAGCGTGGAAAAGTTAGACGTTGACACAGACCAGGCTTTCATGACGTTTAGGGGCAGGACAGTAGATGCCTCTCGTACAGGTACGTACAGTAACAGTTTCAATATAGTATTAGCAGTGTGGAAAATAGGGAATTATTTTGCTCGCAGACTGAGCCTAGGTAAGACATTCTTGTATGGTGTTACATGTATAATTAAGTGCCTTCCTTACTGCAGTCATTTTGCATGTAATTTTTTACAACCAACTTCCAAGGGAGAAATGGCGTTAGAGACAGCTGCATGAGGTTTTCTCTTGATGAAGCATGCTAGGAGGCACCTAAGTTTATGAAATTAATAGTTACACTATTGAAAAGGCCATCACGTGCTGAGAGACAAGGTTTACACTACCATATCTAAATGCCTACTGTACCAATGGATGTTTCGTCCAAACATGTCCCAACACTGGTGCAGTATTTGGTCGGACAAACAGCACATTTGGTGGGACATTCTCCCATGTCCTACGGTTATTTTCTACACTGTATTAGTCAATTGATTAATTATAGATGGTCTTGCACATGAAGCTGCTTGCTAGTGGAAATAAAGTGGAACTGCAGTGAAACTTGTATTGCCACCTGACTATACTGTGGTGTTGTGTGTGGGAACGAGTGGTACAGGACACCCCCTGAATGTTAGAAAATGTTTATGTAAAAATTCTTTGTTCACGCAAACAAACAGTGAAGCAGTTGTTAGGGTGGCGACTAGCTGGAAAATCATCTGTTTATCATGACTACTTTTCTATTACTCCAATCGTTGTAACTACTACATAAACTTACTGTATGAGTAGGGAATTTAGATTTTTGTGTTCAGCACATTTACTAGGTTTTCAGACGAGGTAGAAAGCTAGCACAGCGCTACTTGGGCAATCCTTCTATTCATCTAATAAACACCTTCTAAGCCCTGTATTTGAACCACATGCCTACTTCAGTCTGGCTTGAGCCACCGAGTGCAACATCTGGATAGTATCGATACCATCTGAGTGTTGGTCTCTTTTTATAATTAATATAACCGTGCCTGGCACAAATCAGCTGAAGTGGGGAGGTAGAGGCGGCATTCGATGGATTTGTTTAACCATGCCTCCTTGATGGATTAGCGTTGCCACATTTTGTAACTCCTACAATTTTGCTTGTTATCAGGTCAAGCAGAGTTGTAGACTATCTTGTACGTGTACCGTAGGTAACTGCTTTGCTGGAAGTGTGAACATTAGTCGCTGTCAGAATCCTAATAGGATTATAGAGTAAGGTTTATTACCAGTTGGAGACGTCTGACTGTAGTTACCATTACGTTTTGACTGCCTTGCTAGCTAAAAGCCAAATTCGCCTGTTTGCGTTCCTTTAGCGCATGCTAGCTTTCTACATCGCACAGAGTTGTGGTCGTTACTCACCGAAAACTGCAGGATAACTTAGGATAACTTACAATACAGCATTCTATAACGACTCATCACGTCTCACGCAGACAATGAAGAACAAAGGTCCTACAACCACGGAAAGACGGAACATTGTAAACCACTGACAGCGTAACCATGTGAAGTCACACGTAAACATAAATTTACAAAAGCAGCTCTTATCAGTCATTATTTATAGTACATCCTGGCATACAGCAGCACAGAAACAAAGGAAACGCGTACAGAGAAGACCAAATTTGCCTATGGGCGTACCTTTAACGCACGCTAGCTTTGTACCTCCTCTGCTAGGTTTAATTCAGAGTCTAGAGTTTTAACTGTTTTCTGCAGCTGTACATTTTGAATTATAACACGAGTAGAAGATTGAGAAGAGTTTGATTAACTTAACGGGAAATATGCTTGCATTAGGGTTATAGTAATAACACTGTAGAGGACTTGGCAACTCGATGGCCAGATGTGGGCGGGTTTATAGACGGATGTGAGTGGTATTATCTTCTCCGCATAGGTCCACTTTACTAGTAACTATCAGTTATGTACACATGTCAGTCTATTCTCTGTTCTCAGGGCTTGAAAAATCGGTCCAACTAGTTGTCGTCATTTGACAAGTTTCCAAAAATTTTAGGTCGTTAAATTTTTAGTCTAGGACATCATGTTGATATCAATCATGGTGTTTAGTGGTATATACCGCCATTTTGGAGCTTGCGCGAGGAGAGGACAGGGTACAAGTCTAGTGCAAGCATACAGTGCAGTATTCCATACTTCATAATGGCACGCAACCAAGAGTATCCAACACATTAACGCTGATCCAATGGATACGACGCGTTACACTAGGCAGAGCTAAGACATCTTCGTGGAGGCAGGGAAGACAATGGTGATAGCTAATTGAATTAGTGATTAAATGCATACCACCTCTCTTTGTCAAAACAAGGCGGGGTTTCAACCAAACTTCCACATATTACATTGTGGAAGTTGTCCGTTTCTTGGTACTGAAATCATATCTACCTTATTTCGACCTACAGGATTTACCACTGTCTCCACTTCCTCACGTCATAAACTTTATGCCTTTACTCTGTCGGAATCCTGAGATGGTTCTCGCACACCCCGTTTCATTATCTGGGATATGAGCAGTCAACTTATCCTGCGGGCGTAATAATTTACTATGCGTACATGTCATTGTACGACAAATGTCCCAATGCAAGCGTCAACTGCGAAGCGATGCATGTTTCAGTACAGTACAGCTATTCACCTGCATACTGAGAACGCCATTACAAACTAGTCGTTTGATGACCTAGACTACAAGCTATTCGTCAGTTGTAAGATTTAACTCGTCAAATGATGACTTGACGACCTATTTTTTGAGCCCTGGTTTTGTGTAGCAGTATGCATACTGGTATAGTACCATGTTTCTCGTAGATTTGAATGCAAATTAAGCTATTTGACACAAAGACTGCCTATTCTTTCTCAGCCAGCTGTTTTTAGACATGTCTTGGTGTGTGGTGTGTAGTGACATCCACGTGACCTTGTATCTGATGACTTACCCTAGAATATGCATCCTTGCAACCCACTTAGTAAGCTAGCAGCTGAGGATTTAGCACTTTAGAGCTTCATTAATTATGTGTGGTACAAAATGATTAAAGGAACACTTCACCGATTGTCGCTCAGGCAGTAGACGTTAATGTACGCTAAGGTCTTGGGCTACGGACCGAACGCTTGCTGTGTTGTGCAGTGCATTGTTTTGGTCTTGCTTTCTGAGACCAACTACTAGAGCACACAAGAGACAGGTCTAGACGTTTCAGGCGACTCTGACAGTGAAATAGAACAGTTACAGTTCATAAGCGACTCAGTCATTTGTACGTTGTAGACTCCACATGGATCGCATTGAATGACTTGTGATCGCTTGGTCTTTTGCACTTTCCTCCGTGTTTCTTTCTGCAGTACAAAAGGGCTTGTGTGATGCAAAAAGCACATGGAAATGTACAGTACCGCACATAATCACGTGCACAGAGTGCCTTTATTCTACAGCTGAACCATCTCCGTATGTGTGCTTTTCGCCGTTGATTAAAGGTGAGTCTGTAATGCAAAAGCACGTTTTACTTTTGCCTAAGCAAATATGAAAGTCCACAGGAAGCAGTAAAACGAAACCTTCACTTATTGGACGTTATTTGGAAAACCGCCTCGTACATTTTGTTTCTACCTTATCGTAATGCTCAGCTATTAAGTTTGCTCTGAGATAGCGCCGAGGGTGGAATTAGAGATACGCGGACAGGTGAAGTGCTCCTTTAAGGTCAATGATGATCTAATGAACACAGATAGTTTATATTACTCGTAATGGCTTACTTGCATATTCAATTCATATATTATTGTATTACCTTACTTTCAATAGCATGCTGCTAGTGTGGGGTCTTGAAAACTTGAACTCCTAGGAGATCACATAAATGCTTTGACTTAAAAGGGGACTCCAACGGAAATACAACCTGATCTCAAAATGTAGGCTTTATCGTGAAACTTCATTCTGCACTGCGTTCAGGCTAACAGTCGCTTTGGTAGCAGAGAAAACACGGGTTATGTGCAGAGCATGCGCCAGACTGACACGTCATAGACCTTTTCTGTGGTCGTGGCACTGACAATGTCATCGCGCTTACGGAACACTTGGGTGCTACTTGATGTCTTGGCGTTTGTTAACCACGTGAAAGCGACCAGTTTTCTTTTTGAACTTTACTAGCGCGTATAGGGATATATTGAATCAGGTAAGGCCGTATTAAGACCCGACTCTTATGTCTTTTGCATCTTTTGCAGACATGAACAACCATTTTGTGATTTCTGTCATGGCTCTGCCACGTCATTTTGAGTGTTAATATAACGTTGGGACTTGACAGACGTGAACTGAGGGTTACGTGCGTAGTATGATATATCGATTATATGTGTTCTGTGTGGTATACACACTTACCAAATGGTTTGGTTTGCACCTCCTGAGTACTTCCTAGAATTTGCATCATCTAGGGAATGACCGACGTGAAGAGGAAGTCTTTAGACTAGTCTGGTGGTATTCTTACTGAGAGGTAGGAAGGGAATGCATGATTTCTTCTTGAGTTCTGACTGTGCAATGCATCATTTGGGGAGCTGCAGCAGGAATTGAAGGAAAAGCAGAACTGCATCAAGTTACTTGAACGGCGAATGAGGATGGAAGGGAATTGAAGAGTTGAGGCAATTCAGGATAATGATGAAAAGACCTTGTTAATACACAGGATGCTGCAGTTAAATATTTAAAATTTTGTTAATTAAGTTGTTGAATTATGCTGCCAGTTCGCTTAAAAATACTGGTCAAAGAGACATACAACATTTGCAGACAGTAAATCAAAGAAACAACATTCTCTTACCTTCGAATGAGTTTTTTCTATAGTTTGTCTTCCTATGGTCCTAGAGATGAAAGACCTTTCTCTTGTTCACAACATTTATCACATGAATCAACTTTCTGTATTATTGTTTGAATGACATCGACTGATGGTTGCCAAGAAATACTCTACATGAAAGTCTACCACAATTGTTTCAAGAGATTTCTTTAGAAATGACTTGCATCATTGATGACTTGCATCATTGATGACTTGCATCATTGATGCAACGGAAATATTATTTAGCAGAACGTCCTTCAGATAAGTGTTTGCAGTCATCTTTTTTTCTCAGGCTATAAACACCACCACACTGTTTAGGCATTAGTTACAATACATGTATCCCATCTGCTCATGTCATGTTTGTATCAAAACTATTTACTGGTGGCATATCATACAGGAACTTACCAAGCAGTCTATTTAGAAATATATTTTGTTAATTACAGTACAATTATTGTTAATGATATCAAGTATTGTTTTGTATATATTATATATGTCAATATATTGGCCTCACTATCATTTTGGTCTACTGTGTCACATGCTCCAGGAAACAACACACTGCCACTTGCTGTTCAGCTTCATATTTATGGTGTAGTAATAGTATTCAATTACTCACAGCAATTTACCTACCTGCTACCTACATCACAACGTCCAACACACACAAAACACGTATCACACTACGTACGCAAATTTGTATATACGTACCCACAGTTCATGTCTGCATGTCAAGTCTAAATGTTACATCATCACTCAAAATGATGCACAGAGTCACGACAGAGATCAGAAAGAGGTTGTTCATGTCTGCAAGAGATGCAAAACCTGATTCGATGCATCGCTATACGCACTAGTAAAAGTTCGAAAGAAAACTGGTTGCTTTCGCTACAAACTCAGGCGGTTAACAAACGCCAAGACATCAAAGTAGCACCCAAGTGTTTCGTAAGTCGCGATGATGTCATTAGTGCCACGCCCACAGAAAAGGTCTATTGGCACTAAGCTCCGCCTACACCAAATGAATAGTCTAGGTAGCTCATTTATCTTGCCAGTAAACTACACGAAAACTAAACGGGAATGGTAACTATAGAGAGAGCTTGTGTTTATGCCCTTAGAAGAGCTCTCTACAACAAAAGTAGGATGCTAGATGCCGTTTCCTCCCAGCAGACTTGACCCTCTCCTCTCACAGAAGATGAGGCTAACGCAATGAACTCAACTGTAATTAGCGTAGCCCTCGTTCTAACAATCTACAAAGAGAAAAATTCAGGGTGTTCGAATATGAGGTTTTCTTGGAGAGATCTGTGGAAGCAGACATGCCCCTTTCAAACAGCGGCTAGGCAAAGTGTTACAGGTGCAGAATGGCTTTGATTGAGCCTTAGACTTTTACCCATGCGCAATGATATAGTCTGTGTAGCTGGTACTGCAGTAGATAAGTTGTTTCATCCTCCACAGTGTGTAGACTCGTGACCATGGCAATATACCGCCCCTTTGTCATTCCCGGATACTCGGTCCTCTATCGCGGCTCGTGAGACATCTAGAAGCCATGCTGGTCGCCAAAGCTGAGCACACCGGACTGCTAGCTAAATTTATATGGATGTAGGACTAGAGAACAACAAGAAGGGGCATGTCTGCCTATGAAGGCCTCTCGAAGGCTGATGCTAATTACCGTCGAGTTTTATTGCGCTAGCCTCATCTTCTGAGGAGAGGGTCAAGTCTGCTTGGAGAAAACGGCCTCTACCATCCTACTTTTGTTACACAGAGCTCTTCTAAGGCCTTAAAACACAAGATACCTCTATAGGTACCATTCCTGTTTAGTTTACGTGTAGTTTACTGGCAAGATAACTGAGCTACGGACGCAGTTCATTTGGTGTAGGCAGAGATTAGCGACAATGACGTGTCAGTTTGGTGCATGCTCCTACATAACACACAATTTCTCCACTACCATGGCGACGGCTGGCCTGAAAGTAGCACAGCACGAAGTTTCACGATAAAGCTTACATTTTGAAATCAGATTGTATTTCTGTTTGAGTTTCCCTTTAAAGGGGAACTCTCACCAAATCCTAAGACTTGCTGAAAGAAAGATACAATGCGTAGTATCTTTTGCAAGATGCTTACGGTCCAGCCAACCACAGAAGAAGAGAGTTGGCCATGATATGTTTAGACGATTCCCTGTATGTAGCATGAAGAGTTACTCTCGACCCTCGTTTGGAAGTAGCACTTTAAGTTTAACCATATTAAGTGCTCGTAACACACCCAAATGCAACGAGACATGATCTATGAACTAATCTAAGAAGGGTCTTCTTTTGAGGCTCTATGGTTGTACCGATACAGTCGATACTTGCATGATAACTTTGTGGTCCCAGTTTGATTTGATCTATAAATCACAACTTGCCACCTTATATGTCTCACAATCCTTACCTTTAAACGTGCACAGGAATCGGTCTTCCTTGCCAACCAGCAATCAGAGTTACTGTGACGACTCATACAGGTACTAAACATGCCCACATAGGAAATTTTAATGCTTTGTTTCTTCGTTATTGTAAGAGTGTGCAGTAATTGGTTGCAAAGGTTGTATTATAGAGTTGACAGCTTTCATCTGAGAGGTGATTGTTTTGTGAGAGTTGCCGAGTTTCTTATCAGAAAGTCTATGTTTTGATCTATATCCAGTTACTGTCACTTAATTAATATAAGAATCTAAAAAGTAACTGAGTCCTGTGCTGTGTGGCTATATAGCAAAGGCATCTATCTGTCTCTTTAGTTTACATATGTCATTAGTTGCTTCAGTAAGTCAGTAAGCAAGGCCAGTCAGGTTTACCTAGCTTAATTCTTTGCCAACTCTTTGTCTTTGACCACTACGACTGTACTACTAATAAAGCGGTACATTGTCTGACCTGGCAGACATAAGCCAAGTTAGTACTTTGGCCACGTCCTTGTGCTTGGTCTTTCCTTTATAAGAATGAAGCTTTCTGTACTTGTCTTTGTCTTGAAGTATTGTCGACAAAGTGTTAGTGTGATCCCAAAGTGATTAGTAATTTTTTTCTTCTCACTGCTTTCAATACACTTCAAATCAATCCTTTATTTGTGGAGCAATGTCACTAGCTACCGACATTAGTACTAGTAACCATTTTTGAACACATGGATGCTGCCTGACTGGCTCATCAAGCGTGCGCAACAGTCACGTGGTTGATTTCTTGGATTTACCCGGAGTCTTCTCAAATATAGATCGGTCCTCTTAACCGAGATAAGCAAAAACCTGACATAATCAAATTCGTCTTACAAGAGTCTATTTGTTCTGATAGGCAATAAGGTTGGGGCAAAAGACATTTTTGCGTTATCCAGAAGGTTGGTGTAAGCGAGTTTGAGTAATGTGGACTGTAGTGGATGACGTGAATATACCAGAGTGTTGTTATACCTCAAGGCATGTCATTATAAATTTACCAGGCAACTCAACAGTCTTGTTCAGTCGTTTTCTTTGCTCTCACGTGACTCTACCCGTGTTTCATGCGATAGACTAGACATTGGCTACATGTAGAAATGTTTGTTTGTATGCTGTCTCAGCTGAAATGTGGATTAGACTTTACTGCATTGTTTGATCATCATCATGTTCCCTGATTGCAATCTTCTTGTTGTCAGACACAGAACCATTCTTTGCGTTAGAGTAGACATACTTCTTTCCTCTTGTGTTTAACATGCATCAATCTTGTGTCTAACAGCACTTCACTTTATAACAGCATGTGGTCATAATCAATAGCTTTAGTTAACATTGCAGTAGTTTTAGTGACATTTACTTATAACGCATGCCATCGAAAGCACAGTTATGCCGTAATTTTTGAATGAATATTTGCAATAAACATTGTCATGTTATGGTATTTTATGAATAGATAATCAGTCAAGTGATCCTTATGGCAAATTTGGTTTGATAGACTTTTCAGAAAGAATTGGAAGGCGCCAAGCGGCAGGCTATGCAGCAAAAGGACCAGACTTTGAACTTGTAAGATATTATAATATTAAATAACAATTAATGTATGTAGAATACTTAGTCTGCACAGTTTTGGTTTGCACATTATTACACGTGGGATTGTTGCCTGAGTATAAGAACCGCTTGTCATGCATAATCATAACTAATAATTAGTAGAACTGAAACGTCACCCTTATAGGATTTGCAGCTCTTTTGCTGGCCTAACTATAGGTAGACTCATCTTTGTAGAAGTGAGGGGCATGTTAAAGCATTGCGGCATTCCAACTGTCATGCAGCACAGGTACACACACACACACACACACACACACACACACACACACACACACACACACACACACACACACACACACACACACACACACACACACACACACACACATGCACGCACATGCGCGCGCACACACACACACCATCCATCCATCCATTCATCCCTCAGTCCGTCCATCCATCCATTTTCTGTGTGTACTCCATGATTACCATGAAGGTACAGCATCAAGTCTGCACGGCTCGAGGTCTGTCTCGACAAAAATGCTGGTGATTGTATAGACCTTGTTGTTTGAAAGTCTGATGACAAAGCTGACTTGGAGTTCTTGAGGCGGAAGAATGGCAACGTTGGTGACTAATGAAGCTTGCCTTGTTAATGCCTGAAATGAACAATCAGGGTGGTTACAGTGCACACACACACACACACACACACACACACACACACACACACACACACACACACACACACACACCAGTAATTAGCCACTAAGTAGTGTAGGCCACTTTGAAATCTCACTCCACTCCATGCTGCAGTATCAACTTTGTGTGGGTTCAACTGTCAAAATGCTGGAATTTTTCCGTCACTCGGTAATGAACCTTTCCAAGGGGCAAAATGCTGGCATTGCTGGCTCTAGCGAGGACACTGTGTTGTCCTTTTGTATGTGTAGTTTATACCTCTCTCAATAGTCTGTGGGTCTACTCCAGAATTGTGACTTTTCCCGTGCCCCCATGGCAAACCCTTTTTCTTTCTAGCCTAACTTATGCATTTTTGTGGTGATTACGAAAATGACATTCTTATTAGCATCAGAGTGTCCAAAATTGACTAAAACAGCATTTTTAGATTACAAATATTGAAAGTGTAACACATTTAAATTTGAGAAAACAAGTGCAATTTGCATGAAACAAAGGTTGACAAGCTTTTTTAATTGCTGGTACATGGCAGTATAGAGAAAGCCATTTGAAACTCTTCTGACAACATGGCTCACCACACATTGTTATTCACTAAAGACTAAAACAACATAGAGACAAAACCACTTATGTTATTAGGCTATAGCAAGTCATCTACCTCAAACCGTCAATGTCCAAGTCTTCTGAAAGGGACAACAGATGCTCCTCTTGCGCTGTTCACAGCTTTGGCTGGGCTATTCAGGTTGTGGCACATGATAAAGCTTTCATCCAACCTTCGAAGCCAGGACAGGATTCTCAGCATCTCATCTTCTTTTCTATCACGTGCTGCTGTTATGCTTGCACATTTAAAAGAGTAGATAATGGGATTTGTAGTTGTGGAAGTTCATGCAATTTTTGCCCATTGGGCACATTCTTCCTCACTGGGAGCACATCTGCTGCCTCCAAGTGTGTATGTAGCTGGACCGCTAATTGACCATTCATTCCAGAGCTCACATTAGAGCTCTTTCAAGGACTTATTCCAGCGAACCGGGAGGGAGGGGGGCTTGAACTAATGAGATGCAGCCTTGTATTATAGATACTTGATCAGCGTTGTTGTAAACGACGTTTTGTGCAAGCTTTAAGGCGATCTGTTTTGTGGTCTCTGAAGTCGTCCCAAACGAGCAGACATAGGTGTTGAGCCACTGGCATTCTGCCTCATGCCATTTATAACGTTGAGTGTCAACTCCTTGGTTATCCAAGAATTATCTTGCATATGAATGATGACTCATGTTAGCAACTGTAAATCGATCTTTCTCATGTCCAGTTGTGCTGATTCCAACTGAACTTGTGCCTTGTGTTTGCAATGTTATCTAACCAAAGATCCATTTCATTCATGCCTACAATGTGTTTTGCGCTGTAATTATGCATCATTTTAAATTACCAAATTTAAGTGATGTACGAAGAGATTCTTTTCCCATTCTATTTGGAATTCTTTGAGTGATGGTTGTAAGACGTCAAAGTGTACTCTTTCTCTGGCCATGAAATTTAGCATTCTGTCTGCAGCCTCCACAGACCAGTTTGTAAATAGAATCAGAATAGAATTCATACCAACACCTCTAATTCCTTTTCTAAACCCAATATTGACCACTTGTATCTTTGTTTTTCTATCAAGGATCTACAGATGGCTACCAAAGCCACAACAGGAAATAGTTTGTAGTCAATTGTCTACACTTCTTCAGATATGCAGAAACCCTTTAGCTTTGCAACCATGGTATTTACTGCATCACAAAAAATTCTTATCCTGTTTTCTCTGTTTGATGCATCATTGCAACAACGGTACAGAATAACTCTCAAATGGTTGATCATTTTGTTAGAATGTAGGACATCTCCCTCAAGAACAAATTTACTTTTTTCAAAAGTTGTAGCAGTACTTTTCTTGCAACTGATCCAAGTTATGTGTTTTTACATACACGATACAGATGTTTAAACATCTTTCATTCCCAATACAGTCGAAGATAACAAGTTATATCATTTGCATATGTTAAACAGCCTGCATACAATCCATCCTTTCTGGCACCATACCCTTACATTTGCCAATGACATAGGTCATTGAGGTACTCATTTACAAAGATGGTTATAGCATGCTACCTTGTCTTTGTCTATTTATGCTTTCAAAAGGTTCAAAACAGACAGTGCTTCCATTTGAAGCCTGGTTCGCAGTATGACGCTAGCACGAGCATCCTGTGACCGTGCTGGATGCTGACAATGAGAGAGTGTCAGCATCACGCTGTGAACATGTCAGCATCCCTGACGCTCGCACGATGCTTGTTGAGCGTCCTAGCCTGAAGTGACCCAGCGTCCGATGACATTACGTGCTCATTTTCAACCAATCAAAAGTCAGTCAGAGCAACTGCACATATCTGGGCTATTCTATTTGTTCACATGGCATTGATGAAAGATTTCATCGAGTTTGTGTGTGGTTTTCCCTGCGTTTAGCAAATTCAGTCAAAGGACTACAAGGACCTAAGGATGAAAGAAAACACTTGAGACTATGGAGCAGCAGCAACAAGAGCAAAATGTTGTCGTCCATGTCTGTTGCGAGTACTGTACATTGTGCACACATGGTTACTTTGCAGCACCAGACCACTGTCGCAGTGTGTTTTGTGCGATGGACACTTTTAGACACAATGCTGTGTGAATGGTACAGTGCCAGCGTCTTCGCTGACACTGTGCCAGCGTTGTACTGTGAACCGGTCTTGACTCTTGATATCTTGGCTTGAGTACTAGGTGTAGAACAGTCTTACAAAGTAGATAGGACATTCAGTATTCAAGATGTTTCAAGTAATTCGTAGTATGCAACATGTCATATGCTTTGGACAAATTCAACATGATTTCCTCTCTCCAAGGAATACCGTACAGATTTCTTAATGCAAGGGTACAATCAGAACATCTGTGACCACTCTTAAATCTAAACGGTTGACCTCATAGTGTTCTGCAATCTTTTTAATTTATTGAACAATCTCCAGTAGCGTAGATGTAATGAAGATATTGCTATACCGTGGTAGTTATCCACAGTGGTGACTTTATGTTTGATAATTGGCCCAAGAACAGCCTAGAGAAATTTTGGGAACACAAGAATGTCACAACAAGGCAGTAAATATGACACATAAATGTATAGCTAAGATAGAATTCCCTGTGCTAGGTGTTCTGCTCTAGAATTTTCTGGTCCTGCTGACTTTTTCAGCTTCAGCTGTTTGATAGCTCTGCCCATTTTGGGTGTGAACTTGGACGCACCATCATGGAAACTTTATGTTCTTCAGCTTAGCTCTAATCTCTTCTTCTAGTAATATTCTACTCGCTTTTTCTCCACGTTTGTGAATGGCTTACTGTTAACAATTTTTTCAAGAGAGTATCCAAATATATCCAAACTATCTTTGTCTATCTTATGTGGTCTTATCTATCCTGAAGACTGCCTTTGAAGCAGTTGGTCACTTACCAAAATCCACTGTATGCCAAAAGAAAGCCCAATGAACAGAATTCAGTGTCCGACAAATTGACAGAACTTGTAGTTGTCCCCGGGCAACCACGTACTGATCTTTCAGTTGTCCGTTGCTGACTATGGGTGTCCGTGCAATTTCCTCTTATACAACACTACTAGTCTATTGTGGAATTTGTGCATGTGTGTGGTCGCGCACACATGTGTGTCCAGTTACACACTACTGCAGCACACAAATACTCAATAGAATTCATGCATGTACAATTACAAGCTGAAACTATTAGTGACTGATTTATTATATCTGTATAGTAACTTAGTATCAATCACGACTTCAAATTATGACACCATCAGAAACAAACACGAAGCATGCACGACTGAGATGTCTACATAAGAACAACACTGGAATGACTACTATAAGCTGGAACGAAAGTCTTACAGAGCAGCAATTGTGATATTAGGACCTCCTTTCTTCTGATTGTGGTCACACGCGTGCATACACGAAGCAAGAATGTTGAGGAGTGGCATTTGCCACCACCTGGACAGATGTTTTGACCTGCTAATGATTTGCTAAAGTGCATGCCATGCAAGAGTTGTAGAAGAAAGGCGAACAATGACACCTCTAGAACTACAGTTACTTCTACTAAGATTGTCAAAGTAACATACTCAGCACGTGCAACTATGTATTACTCACAACAGCAGTTCACACCCATATTTTGTCATCTGATACATGTACCCAAGTAGCACACTCGATCACACCATTTAGTAGCTTTATACACCTTGTTTGGCATTTGCCACCTGCCGTCTTCTTGCCACGCGTTATTATTGCTTTAGATGTAGCGGTTACAGTAGACTGACATGCCATTTGCATCACCACGTGAAGCAGATCCATTGCACTACCTTGGTTGTCCCTGGGCAACTACACACCAATTATTCAGTTGTCCGTAAAAAAATTGGTTGTCCCGGGTGCCCGGGCTACCAATTTGTCGGACACTGGAATTGCATTGGTTGCAGTATACTTATGTTGTTTTTGCTTAGAATTCTTCATAATTACTTGTCAACTCAAACATGTGGCCAGAGTTGAGAGAGAACACATTGTAATCCTGAACTCCATTTATATGTATAATATTCACATGAACTACAATATTACACAAACAGCTATTTGCCATATATGGCAATAAATTAATTTGAAAGAAATTTTATTAATTCGGTAAATATTGGTTGTAACAAATGTGCAGAAAGTGTAGAACCTAATCAAGTTGAATTTTCTGACTTTCTTTCACGTCTTTCTATTGTTTGTTTTGCTTACTGGTACATGTCTGTATCATTCATTAGGTACATGCCTGTATCATTAAGACTATTTATAACAGTGCACTCTTTTAGTGTGTTTTAATTGTTATTTAATTTAGACATCAGCAGTCAAGCATGACAAGGAAACTTTGCAGCAACGATATAACAGACTGCAGGCAGAAGTTCAATTACTTGTTGGAGACGTAGAAGAAGCCAAGGTTTGCTTATGCTTCTACCACATTGTTGACCATAGTTGTAGTTTCAAGTAGACAAAAGCGAGCAGTAGACAGAAATGACAACTGCAACTTTTGCTGATGTGTAGATGATTAATTCAGCAACAGATGAGAGTGAGTCATCAGCCATCCAACTTGCATCACAAGTATATATTATCTTTGTATTTGGTTCTTGTTATGCAAATAGGTAGTAGTGGTAAATGAGTTTCTTTTCAGGTCTCAGAACTTCAGCAGCAGGTTGGTATGGTAATAAGGAGGTTGCACAAGGGCTTGCTTGTAATTTGAATGTAGTAATTGAATATAAAGTATTCTGTGGTGCCAGTTGGCATAGCAGCTTAATGTGTTGAAATATTCTGTATTGGTTTCAGTTGCAAGATATGAATTTGGAGAACATTTTGGGTCAGGTGAGTGAAGGAAACAGATAATCTGGCACTGGAAACTGGACAAGCAGACAATAGACAGACAAATAGACAGACATACCGTGTTTCCAATATCGAGTTTAGAGATGGTTATAGACGAGAACTATGATAAAGTTTCAATACAGTCATAACAGTGGTTTGCCATGCAACAACTGTGCATGTGCAGGGACTGACTGGTCTAACACAGTTCATACTTGAAAAATCGGTTGTCTTACATTTTTCATTAAACTGATTGGCACATTTTCCAGTTTCAAGGCTCATCATAAGGTTTGTACAGTAGACCCTCGATTATGCGACCTCCTTTGGGCAATCCACAGACAAGCAGGGTCGGATAAGTGAAAAGAATGGATAATTGAAGTGTTGGAGTTTCAACCGTACATCGGAGTTCCAGTCTGCTTTTTGAGTCCCAGTATGGTATACAGACTGAACTCTAAACATGTAAAATACTCTGGTGATTAAATGATTGCACGAAAATGTAATACTAATACGTGTACTGTATGCAAACTACAATCACCGAGCTAAGCCTCCATCATCGCCATTACCGCACATTGCCACTGCACTTGTGCAAACAGGCTTGTGACGTCATTTCTGCTTCTCAAACATGGTTGAAGTTTTGGCTGTTTGACTTTCCTCTTTTCTAGCTGGGCTATGGGGGAAGCTGCATTCTCTAGGTCAACGAATCGAATTACGGAGAGTGAGCAGTAGAATTACCACATGTGTAGTTGCTCCCTCACGCTGTATGGGCATGACGGTATCATTACCAGAGTCCGACAAGCAAGATTCTGGTAATTCCCGCTTATACCGGCATGCAGCTAAATGCTTGGAAATACGGAATCTCATAATGTGCCATGTAAGAACCAATGAAGTGACATCATTTGCTCTTGTTTTAGCCTCTCACTTGCTTCCACAACCAAAGGTGTGCTTCTTTCTTTGATTGAGTCTTGACTGGTGATTCTGAGCTCTTTCCGGATCTCTTTTCTCAAGGCATTGTCCAAAGTATAGCAGGTTGATTTCTTGTTGAGGCTCCACAGTGACTGCCGTATGCTAGGAAAAGTTGTCCTCCAAGTTTTCTGTTTACCACACACTCTTCCCAATCAATCTCCCTAGGACAGCATTGGTAGCAGCAAATAGTTTCCTAATTCTCCTCCACTGAATGTCATCATCATGAATGTCACTGATTATAACCCACAAATGCGAAATAGAATTAGTCACAGACAATCGCTCAACTCAAAGATAAAAATCTGGGTTAACACGACTTTTAGATCTCTTGTAGAAGACCATGATCATACTCTGTTTCACATTGAATTTTATCATACTCTCCTGCACAATCTTTTCGCATATAGATAGCATAGACTGTAACCCATGTATGGTTGGGGAGACATTTGTTTTTCATCTGGAATTTGGATTTTATCGCAGTGATTACATGTTAGTCAGTGCCCCTGTTGGTATCTGGCCGACGTTCAGGTAGGCTGTCAGTGTTGGCCCTAGGTTCTTTGCTTTAATTAATACTGCAGTTGATTAGTCTAATGACAATGGTGCCATCTTCTGTGGCAGAATTGTCCGTACAGGCTATCCATGCATCCAAACACAAATCCACTAAAATTTACCGCATCAGAATTTCATTTTCCAAAGCTCATGTAGCAATTGACCTAATATTGTCTTTCTCACATTACATACATCTAATCCCTTTTTTCTCCTCGTTGATGACTTCATTGATGTCTTTTTGCCTGTGATGCCTGTATTGATTATTTGTCTTCTTCTGCTGCTGTAACTTTGCCTTGCGACTGTACATTGCAGTTTGCCATATTTAGTGAACAGAGGCAGTTTCTGTAACTTTAAGTCTTCAAATATTTGTCTAAAAATATAACTCATTCCGAATGGTGCCATGTAACTTAATTTGCTGACTGCGGCCACTAACTAACGATTGGGTTTCCGTGGTTTCCTTACTTATGGAAGGGCTTGTCTGTTTAGTTACAGGATGTCATGGTCATGTGCTTGTATAAAGGCATGCCCTTCTCTCTATGTGAGGTAATGTGGGATAACTTTGCATTCTAATCTTAGACAAATGGGCCTAGGAGTTTGAACTTCTAAATGACAGAGGACATTAAGAAGTTGTCATAATAATATTTGATACTATACTTCCATTGTAATAGGCTCCTGGACAATCTGCTGTGGATGCCGAACTAACACGGTATAATGTTTAGAATTTGTTTGCATTACCTTGATGACATATAGTACATTTTGTAGGCAGCTGAAATCACACATTGGTTCAATCAAACAAACACAAGAAAAGGCACATGTACTAGCTGATTCTACAGGGCATGTTACATACGAACTATATTATCATTCAGAACAACAGAAATTTCAACAACTATCCAAGGTGAGGAGGTACCATTTACTTTTGTTTTTTATTATTTATTGATACATAGTCACATAATGATTTGCCGTTAGGCATAATGGCTCAAGGCCTTGTAAATAGATATGTTTCATATAAGCATAAATTTTTAACCAAAACGTAGCAACGGTTGTTTTCAAGCCCATGTATGCGATCATGCAGTTTATTTGTTTATTGATCTATTGATATCATTACATGGTATGCCCTACATACACGCCAATTTCTCAATATACGGTTACACATTGATATTTGTTGTTTTGTAGATAAAGAACTTAACGTTACTGGGGTTCTTTATGTTTATATAGGTGGCTGAATTGGAAAAGAGGTTGGGAAGGCTGGAAACACTGATCGGTAACAGTGAAGGCAAAATGGTGACATGGAACCATTAATATGACTAGTTAAAATGATAATGAGTTATTTTTCTTTCTTCTTTCAAGTCTTCTCTTCTTTCTCAAGAGACTCAAGAATCTGAGAAAACTGTAATGGTACAGTACTGGTCAACTGCGCTTATATTTCAAATATTAAATTTTGATCGTATTGTTTGTCTGTTTGTCTGTCTTAGCTGTGTATATCTTTAGTTTGTCATAACAACTTGATGTTAGTCTGTAGTGTCATCTCTTGAAGAGAAAGCTGCTTTATTGGACTTGAATGAGATAGATCAGATTGAAGCTCGACTACAGGCAGATTTGGAACTTTTATCTATATGTTTACCTATTAGCTTGACAAAATAATTGTGTAGTCTGTGCTTTACCACATGAACCAGATATCAGAACAGAAACCAGCAGTGGAGTCTGCTGAACAGCAGAGTAAGGTGTGTACTCAACATTTTAGCTAATTGATAAACCACTGCCGATATTTTACTATTTTATAATAAAGAACGTAGTTCTATACAAAGTACTTTTTTGTATCTGCAGGTTAATGAACTGTTTGAAGTGGTAAAACGATGGGATGCAATAGCATCATTACTACCAGACTTGGTACGTTGCACTTACCACTGATACAACAGTTTGTACTAGTGTGTTTGTTAGGTTGCTCGACTGGAGGCTTTGCAACACCTACACTCTCAAGGTAACTTCTAGGTTACACGTCTGTGGGGAGAATTAGTGAAGAGTTAGACCATGTGGACTCGTCTCTAATTAATAACAGTTAGCATACACAATGTATACAGTTACGGTATTTCTTCGATTAAACGTTGCCCTCGAATAGATGCCGTCCTCATTTAAATGCCGTGGCGTGAAATGGAAGAAATACGGTAACTGAAACTACATTTACATTGATTAGGTCCGTAGTTTGGAGTTGCTATTCCTGACAGAACAACTGAGGGATTTTTGTGCTAAAGTTATAGCTTCAATTTATTTTTGTTTAGATTGAAGAATAGATTGCTTAACTTCTATTGGCTAAAGGCCTGTCCACACTTGCAACTGGATCGTGATCCGTCCAATCCACATCACGAGGTGGTTTCGATCGCGATCGGTTGAATCCAATTAGAAATAGTGGGCGTTACCTTCACGTACACTACACGTGTAGTCAGAACATCTAATTCTCCTCACTCGTCTTTGTTCTCGCTCACCTTACGTTGCTGTATCAGTGCTTTCCACAAGCAAAGAAGCCACACGTACACATGGGTCATCAGTCAGGTGATAACGAAAATGAGGCAGAGGTAGCATTTTCTAACTGCAGTGTGGACGCTCGCTAGCCCGATCCGATCGTAATCCATTCTGGTCTAGTGTGGACAGGCCTTAATTTTGCTGTTGAAACTGAAATCATTGCAATTAAAGGTTTTGATGTGATAAAGCCAGGCCAAGTAAATTCTTGATGCTTGAATTTGCCATTCTAATTTGAGCTTGACCAAAATAAAACAATCTTTGTGGCAATTTTTTGCACTATGAGGTTGTATTTGCACCTTCTCAAGTGATAACAGCAATTTGTCCAGCATCTATTTTGTCATCCTGCCTGTTGCTCCTGGTATCTGTATCACTTCTTTAGATTTGTATATGGTGTTTCTGCTTCAGTTTTGTGTTTGTGTGTGAAACTGTAGGTCATCTACGGTGTAGTGTTTAGTCTTCATCCTCGTTGAGTCTTACCCATGTCATTCCATGACTTGTCCACGTATTTTGGTTTACCTGTTTTGAAGCTATAAAACAGTTTACAAGGCGGTACCTTGAGAGTATGCCCTCTCATTATTAAGTTGATGGTGGTAGGGAGTCCAAGGAAAACTGTGCATGCTCAAAATGTCATTACTTTATTATTATGCTTCAATGTCCATGTGTAGCAGAGGCATGCAGTAGTCTGCCAGTGTGTCTGTATCTCTGTACTTGCATGGCGACAAAATGTACTTCTACATGTAGGAAGTGACATTTTTGTGGATTTTGCTTTGTGCATTGCAAGATATAACCTTGTTCTTGAGTATGGTGATTTTAGGTGCTCTTGTGCAGTAAAAGTAGGGTAATCCGGGGTAATTTTGGATGTCTTACTACCTCGCACATTACTCTGTAACTTCGACGCGTGCTGACTAGGACTTCTACCAGTGCATCTTCTCTTACTACGCTACCATTGAGGATGCTGACAGTTTTTGAGCAACGAAAGTTGTGGAGACAGAAAGCATGTTATGGCGGGTTATTGTGGAGAGGGGCAGGGTAACTCTGGATGCCACTGAAATCGCTAGAAAGACGTGGTTTACAGATGATTTGACTGCTGTTTTATATTTAGGCCTTAGGTACAGCGGGTGATGTGGCAGTGGAAGTACAAAACTTTAGGTGCAGTTCTTGTATACCTATGAGTGTGATGGTAGCACAGTAGGATTGGAAAGAAATTGTGCTGTTTGAGAACTGCAAGACCAGCCTCTAATGATTCAGCAGTATAGCTGGCCTTCTTGGTCTTGGGTTAAACCATATCCAATGGACAAGGAAGAGAAAGCACAAAGTTCTTTTAACAGAAATGGATACTGAGAAGTGTTCAAGATTAGTTCCATTTATAGCCTTGCCAAGAACAGTATCTTTCTTGGGGAGAGCTTTCCTTTACTGTTCACTAGTGGCCGGAGATGTGAACACTTTGCAGTAACAGAGGAATGTACTTGTCTTGTGGCTGTGCACATATTTGTTAATGTTCTCACTAAGAAGCAAATTCTACCTTAGAGGCATAAGGAGTAATGTGCAGACCCATGGGAGGCCACAAACAGCCGCAAGAATAACATTATGAGCTACAGTAGGATGAACCATTACATAGTCTTTGTAGTCAGAAGACAGGACAACAGGTCTGTATATTCTCAATAGTAGAGGTAGCAACTATTTTTAGTTGTCTTTTAAAAAGCAGTGCCTTGCCGACAGCCCAGTATTTTCTATGTCCTTCCATAGCCCTTCGTAAGAAGTTATGGACAAGTTTTTCATCTTGCAGGAAGCACCACAGCCTGGCAGTTAGTGTCCCATCATGATCTACGGATAGTAAGAATGCCTGCCAAATAGCTGATTCAGAAGACCACAAGGTAGGCTACCACTGACACAAGAATTGCTACTTCTCGCTTCCTGTGATTCATGCTTAAGCTGCTCCAAGTTGAAACATACAGAATTTTTGGTGTGTCCAGAATTACCCCGGATTACCTTATACCCGATACGGTAATTTTCCCCAGGGGTTGGTTCTATTTTGCATCCCCAAATAATTGTGCAGAGAGGCATCAGTATCTCTAGTGCTTTCATTTCTTTAGTTTTTTGTTTGATGTCTGTATCAAGAATACTAGCATCGAAAAGTAGTTGTTCAGGCTTATGATAGGTGATCATTGAAGTAGTTTAGGAGCATTTCTAACATAAAGGAAGATATAGAGTACTTGCTCTGTAGTTGCTGTAGCTTTGAGGTGTTGGCCACTAGTTGCATTGCACAAACTTGGGGGCTATGGATCTTCAATATCGGGTGTGTGGCCTTTTTGACAATTGACAAGTCTTATAACCGTAGTTTTAGAGGCACACAAGCAGTCTAGTGCTCATGCAATTCAATAGACATTTGTAATGTTGCACATATTTTAATTGTTATAACATCTCTACTTTAAACCTTATTGTAGTGGCAATACACTTTATCAAAGCATAAGTTGGTTACATCAAGATGTTTGTGGCATTGCCTGAAAGCGTTCACCCAGTTGCTCAACAAGTTATTGTGGGGCTAAATATTTTGTATCCAAAGTATAATAGTACTGTGACCTGTAATGGCCATTTCTACTCGTTCAAGTCATTAATCTAAAGGAGAAGTCTCACCAAAATCAGCAATCTCTCAGATGA
This sequence comes from Corticium candelabrum, assembly GCF_963422355.1. Classification (NCBI taxonomy): domain Eukaryota; kingdom Metazoa; phylum Porifera; class Homoscleromorpha; order Homosclerophorida; family Plakinidae; genus Corticium; species Corticium candelabrum. Next base: position 1,627,674 of record NC_085101.1, on the reverse strand, counting down.
AAGCTGCTACATCATGACACAACCTCTAGCAACCGTTTACTGCAGACTTCTACCATAATGGAGAAATAAAGCGTTGAAATGTCCTGTGTGGGCTTGTTTAGTACCCGAATGTTTCTTTCAGACTAAATCATTGCTGGTTAGCATGGAAGACCGATTCCTGTGCACTTTTCAAGGCAAGGATTGTGAGACATATGGTAGCAAGTTGTGATTTATTGATTAAAGCAAACTGGGACCCCAAACTTATTGTGATGTGTTTCTTTGTTATTATTTGTCTAGCACACTTGTGAAACTTAGTTAGGGTAGTGCTGGGTTTCTTTGCTTAGCAGTGCACCTGTTTTGTATCGAAAATGAGTGTGATTTCTCAGTTGTTGAGTCTCTGCTTTGGAAAAGTTTGTCATGTGTATGAGACGCTACACATGCGGTGAGCCTGGGACACTGGCACTCTTCTCAGCACTGTCTTCATAGTTGGGGTTTTTCAAATTGTGTTCTGCGGTCATGGCAGAGATTTCAGGTTCTTCATTTGAGCGCGGATATTGCCATACTTATATGAACCTGAGGTAGACTCAGACGAGCTTGAAACTCTAAGTGGAGAAGATGATAGTGCATTAGAGACCGAGCAGCTAGAGGAACCAAATCAGGGTCGTCTCAGCAACACCGACTTGTGTTCATGTTTATGACTGGTGTTCAGAGCGGGAGCAACGGACACTGGATTGTATCACTCAGAATTCAACCTTCTACAGGGTTGTCTTGGAGCGTGAAGTTCTTCGCACAGCCTTAGTGGCAAACATGGATAGGTTAAGAGAGCCTTTGGAGGAACCTTTGCCAAATTCGTATGATGAATTCTAGTGAACAAGGCTGCACATTTACTGACTGCATTTGGGTTTTTGCAGGGTGCTGCGCTTGGCTGCTTAACACAATTTAAAAAACTGCAACTATGAAAACAGTGCTGAGAAGAGTACCAGTGCCCCAGGGCTCACCGCATGTGTAGCGTCTCATACACATGACAAACTTTTCCAAGGCAGAGACTAAACGACTGAGAAATCACACTCAGTTTTGGTTCAAAAGAGGTGTACTGCCAAGTAAATGAACCCAGCACTGCCCTAAGTTTCACAAATCTACTAGAGAAATAATAGCAAATAAACACATCACGATAAGTTTGGGGTCCCAATTTGCTTCAATCAATAAATCACAACTTGCTACCATATGTCTCACAATCCTTACCTTGAAAAGTGCAACAGTATCGGTCTTCCTGTAATGATTTAGTCTGAAAGAAACATGCGGGTACTAAACACACCCACACAGGACAGTTCAATGCTTTATTTCTCTGTTATGGTAGAAGTCTGCAATTAACGGTTGCTAGGGGTTGTGTCATGACGTGACAGCTTACATCTGAGAGATTTGTTGATTTTGGTGAGAGTTCTCCTTTAATTAACTGATAACCTATAATAAGTGTTTCATACAGTATACACTCCACCCTGGAACTTCGGGATTTCCTCTATGAAAGATCAGGCACTGAAGGCGTCATTTGAGTCAACCCAGGCTAAGTTTAGTTAACACAAAGTTGATTTAGAATGACACATAGTCAAGAGTCACTGACTCAGTAAACGTAATTGAAGACTTAACAGTAAACTGCATCTATTCCTCTGATTGAAAATTTCTAAAATTGCTTCCAAGTCTACCGCAGGTGGCTCTGGTCCATGTATTGCAGTTCTCTTTAAATGGTCTGTTGGAATCTGACGAACGACTTCTTATCAGTCAGCTTTTGACGGTGAGACGGTGGGATCTACACTTTCCGCACTGAGTGCATGGTTTGGGGACTTTCTGGCTGATGTAGACTGCGTACCATCTTCTAGTTGACTTGTATAGTACTTTCTGACATCTCTTTTTCTCCAGGAAAAGACCTCTTTCAAGAGAAAAATCTCTTAAGATCCATCTACGCGCCTGTAACTGTAACTATACAACTGCGTGGAATGAACTGTACCACGGCCCACAGCATATATACTCTTTTCCCTGCCAAAACTCAATTCCTGCATGAATTCCTATATAATAATCTATACGTATACAAGATCATATTTGTTTGTTCACCTACTAGTTTCTCATGCTTCCTTCATTGTCTCTTGAAATTCTCGAGGCATGCTTACCGAATGAAAACGAAAGTGGTAACAATTTCAGTTTCGATCAGTGGGTCCCCTTTTGGTTGTCAACCCTCGAGCAATAATGCTCTCTATTCTTTCCGACATTGATCGGATAATTTGCTAAGCGCGACGTTCAAACTATAAAGAGCATAGCGTGCAAGGGAATAAACGGTTTGTCGCTTTTGTATAGTCAAAACAGCAGAAGTAGAGTGTTTAATAGGACATTCTAGGGGTTGCACAATAGGTGACTCCACGATTACATGCATGGGTGCATTTCAGTTCAGTCTAGGAACATTTCATTTCTTACTGGCAAGTTTTCTAGATCAGAATTTAAATGATGTCAACTTCAGCCAGCTGTTACTATCCAAAGCCTTGAAAGCTAATGAGGGGCATAAGGAATCTAATTGTAAATGGACTACTCACTGCTAATTAAAACATCTAACTGTAACTAAAATTCTCTAGACAAGATAGTTTGATGGTTATTCATAATACCGCTATGTCATATACTAGGTACATTGCCTGACTTCGCCCGCGGGTGCATTCAGTTGTGAGGGATATATATATATATATATATATATATATATATAACTAATAGCATAGCATATAGGCAAATTTGGTTGTACTGTGTGTCATCTGGTTTCTTGTGTTATTGTAGCTGCAGACTTCAGTCAGAATATAACACATCTTGATGCTACTCAACAGAAAATCAAAGAACAGCTGGAAACAAATTCATCACTTTTGTCTGAGGTGTGTTGTTATCTTATCAGACCAAGCAGCTTAAATTATGGTTGGTTGGTTGCTAATGTACAGGTAAAGTCTAGTTTTCATACTAACGCAGATGCCATAGCAGCCAATTGTGAAAATCTTGAGCAACGAATTGCTGCATTGTTTGCAAAGTTGGAAAAGAGTTAAGGAAATAGCAAACTGAAATGAGACTTTCTAATTATTGTTTTGCCTCTACTTGCTAAATAACCAAAGTAGTAGTCTATGATATTGCAATCATGCACTTCATCTACAGTTCACAGTAACAAGTTCATTGTTGCGACATTGTAGTAACCTCTTGTTTCATTTCTGTATGAAAGTAGCAACAATAAATTTGACAAGCGACATTGTGTGGTGAATACCAATCAATCAAATAGCACAACCATGACAAAGAATCTTTAATTGACAAGAACATCATTTGTGTTTGTCGGCAAGTGTTAATGGGTAAATGTTGCATGGGAAAGACATACAGTAGGAATACGAGTGTGTATCATAATAGGTGTATGTGTGTATGTATGTAAGGTAGACTTGCCAATATTGCAACCACTACAAGGTAGTAACACTGTAGTGCAACGACTTACTGTTGACGTGTGTGGTAGCACTTGTCCTTATTTTTAATTACTGAAGGCATTGTTAAGTAAGTGCAATAGTTGTAATAATCTATTTATGTGCCATGGCCTTTCACACTTGAAGTGCATCAAACCACATTTAATCCACTTTGCAGCAGATGTGAATTTTATGCGAGTTTATTGCACATTGACCCATTTCACACTAGAAAAATGCAACACGTCATGAACATGCTTACCCATGTAACATGCATTAAAACCTCCTGTTATCATGCCTGCCAGTCATTTTTGCGAAGATAGTTGTTTATATTTGGTTACAGTACATCCATCTACACCATAAGCACAGGAGAGAGAGACGGAAAATAGATTTGCTGCTGCCTATACCAACAAGAAGAGCTATCTGGGTAGGCATGGTGCCACGTGCAGTGGCCAATAGGCATTGAATCCACTTCTAACTACCTCTGTTTGAGCGAATGGGCATTGTGGTTTGACAGCCAATGCGAATTAGGTGTGAAATCGCCAATGCACATTAATGCCCACAACATGCAGCATTCAATAGGCTTTGGAGTGTAGTGTAAGAATCTCATAAGGAAGGACTTTGCCATGTCTTGCATAGCAATAGCATAAGAGAATCTGTATCTGTCTGGTATTAATTAATTGACTGAACATTGTGACAGTCACATAACCCTTGTGACCACTATTGGCTAGTAGCACCATGAGCGCAGATGAGGTACTTTCCAGCTTTTAATGGGCAAAATTGGAGATATAGGTTGCTGTTGTCTCAAGTATCTGCATGTTTTGTAACTAAACCTATATACTAGAAACTAAGCACTCTGCAAATGGGTATCATTATTTAATGCAGCTGGGAATGAGCTATGGCAGAAGAAGTTATGATTTGAAAGAGTCATTGCATGAAGACCTGTTTGAATCTAGATTCTAGGTGGTAGTAGTAGTTGTATTAGTACACTGTAAACCAAGAAAATTTTGGTGCGATCTATTTTCGGTAATTTCGGTATGGCCTATGAAGTACCTAGATTAAATAAATATCTACCAAAATTTTGTGGAAGTTGTCAAACTTTTAGGAGCCAACAGCAATGTTCGTGAACATTGTTAAGTTATTGCAATTATTATCTAAAGATAAGTGCTATTGGCGAGTGAGTTGTACGCCAGTTGCTGCAGCTGAAACTAAAACCATACATGATAGAGATACAAGAAACAAAGATGAGAGTCCATTATAAGAACGCCTAATAGCCTTTCTAGAAGATCAGAGATATAGGAAGCCATGGCACTTGGTTTTTTGTCTGAAGAGAAAGTAATCATAGCCCTCCATGCTTTGAATGCCAATGGTTATTGCTGTCAAACACCACCATCCTTCTGTTGTCAAATCCGTGACAACACCGATATTATACAATGTAGCCAAAAATAGACCAGCAACAGGCAGTTTGTTGGCAGAAAACAACTGCGCCAGCCAAGGCGTGAACACTTGCTGGCGGTGAGTAGCACAATGAAATCCTAAATCTGCCCTTACTGCTTGCATTTTGAGGTCTGGGCAAAGCCGTAGAACTTCATATATACTGCCAGCAGGCCAGCTTGCTTTACTCTTGGTGACTTATCATAAGGCAGGTTGCGTTCTCTCATTATGTCAATGATTGATTGTACTACTAGTAACATTAGGATGGGCATCTATCAGTTTTCCAGGATTGCACAAAATGAACTTTATCATCAACAGAGTAATGACTGTAGAGGTACTGCTCTCATTTCTTCCGTCTATTGTAGATTGAGAAAGATTTCCAGGAAGGAAGTATTAAGCTACTTGTTCCTGTTGCAGAGAGAAAGACCCATTGGTTCACTAACCTTGCTACGCTGACCAAAGTTACGAACATCCCTTTTACCTCCTGTTTAATTGCAACCTTACTGTTAATGGGAGCACATGCACACTTAGACTGCCATTGCCACCGTATTCTCTTGGTCTTCAAAGATGTAAGCCTAGACTTCACCCAGCCGTTTGCTTGTAGTGGCTGCAATCTCATGCCAGGGTTAACAGCAGCTACTGCTGCTTCAATGTTGTTTGGGTTCTCTTGAAAGGAGCACTTCATCGATTGACGCACACGCATTAACTCTTGACTCCGCCCTTGGTCACTAATCGTTTGGTCTTTTTTCAAGTTGGGAAATCTAGCACTGTCTCAGGACAACTTTGATAGCTGAGCATTATGATAACGCAAAAAAAACAAAATCGAACAAGACATTTTCTTCAAATAACATCCATTATGTGTAGGTTTTGTTTCACCCCTTTGTGTAAACTTTGATATTTGCTGAGGCGAAAGTAAAATGTGCTTTCGCATCACTGACTTAACCTTTAATCGATGGTGAAAGCACACATACGGCGATGGTTTGGCTGTAGAATGAAGGCACTTTGTGTGTCACGTGATTATGTGCGGTGACGCATGTTTCTGTGTTTTTTTCATCACTCAAGCCATTCTGAACTGTAGTATGGCCTCCATTTGTAGAAAGAAACACGGAGGAAAGTGCAAAAGACCAAGCGATTGCAAGTCGCTCAAGACGATCCATTTGGAGTCTACAACGTACGAACGACTGAGTCGCTTATGAACTGTTCTCTTTCACCGTTAGAGTTGCCTGAAGCGTCTAGACCCATCTCTTGTGTGCTCTCGTAGTTGGCCTTGGAAAGCAAGACCAAAACAATGCACAGCGCAACACGGGCAGCGTTCAGTCCGCAGCCCAAGGCCTTAACATACATTAATGTCTACTGTGCATGCGTCAATCGGTGAAGTGCACCTTTAATTGCATCTGTCACTCTGCCAAAATACCACTGTATAAACTCTTCTTTTAGATAGCTCTTGTAAAGGCTATTCACAGAAACATCCACGGGTTGTACGTCACCAGAACAATTAGCAGGTATGAAGGACAACACAAAATTTGCCACTTTAACCTTTTCTAATTCATCTGTGGTTCTATGCGCTCTGAAGGCATCCGGGAGTAAGAAGGATTTTTTAGACTTAGACAAACCAAGGTGATCCTTCATTCTGCTGACATATGGTACAAGGATCGTGTCAATCAGCCTTTTTATGCTTTTGTGATTAGACACCAGTAACTGGTGCATACGAATGTGTCGTGGAAGTAAGCATTCTGGAAATGAGTATCATCAGTTGATCTACAATATAGCATGTGTCTCTGATTGGTAATTTCTACTTTTTGTGCCAGTTTGCTAGGCTGGATTTTAACTTGGGATGTATGATAGATAGTCATCAGTAGTAACATTTTTGTTGTTTCGTGTTGTCAAGGTCATGCATTTTTCTTTTTGGTTTGCTTTGAATTACCAGTATGAGGTGACTCATACCCTTGTCTCCTATCGTGGACCTGTGAGGTACACTATAGTTCTAGTAAAATAGTTCAATATTATTGGAATGTAGCAAGCAAACCGTTTTCCAAGAACATCTGCTACAATAGAACTATACTGAAGGCCTTGTATTGAAGGCTCCTGTGATCCTTTTTGCGTACGCATCTGATTAATTCTAGAATTATTGTTACATGAAAAAATGTAACTGCTAAAGCCCACCGGAATTGTGCAGCATAACAGAGCCTGCTGAATAGGAGGGAGAGTAGAGGGTCAGTGCAATGTTGGTGAGGATAGAGGTAACACCACCTCGTGTGTGAATGCAATTAGGTAGTCAATAGGTCAATAAAACGCAGTTGGTTTTGTTATCTTACTGCAATTTTTTTGTAAAATACTTGTTGTTTTCGCAGACATGTAGAGTAGAGCAAGTAATTGTTCTTTTCTAATTTACAAGCATTAATCCGTATTTGTCTCCTCTTTGTTAATTTAATTCTTCCTAAATCAAATCAAAAATGGCTACCAGCCCATAAAGTTACGTCTGCGTAAGCAATTGCCACATCATTAGGAACAAGTAAAATGAAGATGCCGTACATCAAAGACAAGGCCGTAAAGCAAATTTACATTGTTTCCAGATGTCTTCTTGCCGTTTCTGTCTTACACAGCCATTAATCTCATTTATAAGCTGTTATTGGAGGGGAGTTGACAATGATCCCATGATAGCAAGGTTATTATAGTGCTGCAATATTCATATACTGTTCGTGAGGTCTACCATGCAGGTGGAGAATTCTTTATCGGTCAAAATTTTAACATCTGGATACAAAGTATATTTACCGTATTTATACCCTGCAAATACCGGCATGCCGTTATGTATTGAGGGTTACCAGATGCTGATATACCCCGGGGTATACCAGCATGCCGGTGTAAAAATGAGGTGAAATGCAGAGTAAGTCAGACATTGCTTATACCGGTAGGATCATGATCAATGCATGTCTGTTCTTATATTTTCGAACTTTCCAAACACAATAAAGTCACTAGCAGGTATTCTCTGCTTTCTACTAAACAATATTCTGTCCTGAAAAGTAAAATTGAAAGGGTTTTTAGTAGTCATCATTTGAGTCATCTGAATCTTCATTGTCAGTGAGTCCTGTGTGGTCCTCTTTAACATCGCCTACACCTTTGTCTTGAAGAATGTTCATTAGTGCTGGATGATAGAGGCACTCCTCGGTTGCTTTTGTTATACCACAGCCAGCAAAGGATCTTCGAATGAGGTCTTGAACGAGTTTGGTTGTGTCGTCTTCCGTTGTTTCCGCTTCACTCCCACGTGCTTGTGACGCAGCATCTTTCATCATTGCAGATGACGAAATCTTTTTTCCTGAGTGCACATGTGCTTACGCATAGGCTCAGGGATGCTAGGCTGTGTTCCCTGGAGTATACCAGCACCCTCACCCTATACCTGCATGCCGGTATAGTTACCAGGTGAGTAAGACTGTCATTCTGGTAAACCTCACTTACAATGGCATGCCGGTATTGGCGGGGTAATACAGTACGTCTATTGGAAATTTGCCGCTCTTGTTCTCATGCATTGATCTATCTTTTTTCTGGATGCTGATACTCACACAGACTTGGTTGTTTATCTGCTATATTTGCAATAAAACAGTGAACATAGCGCATTGTCACAAAGCAAACTATCTAAGCATTAGCCTATGGAAACACCAACAACAGCTGCTAAAATGTCTAGTTCACGTCATAGTCGAAATTCGTCGTGACAGTGTCTTCCTTAGTTTTGCAACTAGCTATGTACAACAACAATGTGGCTAGTACTGATAATCAACAGAAACTGTGTGCTGCCCTCATTAGCAAACCTACTACATTCATTAAGTTAACATGCAAACAAAGACACAAATGTAAAACAATTATTGACTGAGTATTGATTGTCGTGCTAATGGTATTTCGTCATCGACAGTGTATTGACCATTTCGTGGAGGATTCTTCTGTTTCCCAGCTTTTTTAATCGGTCTGCTGAAAGTTATTTCATCTCTCTCTTTGAGAAGTCCAATTGTTGGAAACAATCCCTCTTTAGGACATGTGAGCTTCGATTCGTGTGCTTGACGTTGCCCGTTGTAAGTAAAGTATACAACAAACTCGTTTTCCTTGTTCTTGCTGTAGTCAACACCACATCCGAGAGTCACCCCTGGTGACCCCATTTCGTAGACTCTTCGGCCGAATTCGGTACCTTCAAACAAACACCCGTCGTTGCTGTGATATCCAACAGAATTGGGAAGCCATCCGGGCATGCAGTCAAGACGATAGTCTTTTGGTGCTAAGCCTATTCCTATGGCTCCTTCATGGCCAAGACTGTCAATGGTTACTTCAAAGGATGGTAATGCTTTGGTAACTTTGTTTACCAGTTGTATGACACCAGGGCGATGTGTGTCATCAGCTTTGTAGATTACTTTGTCATCTGTTGTAGAGATTCTTTCTGATCGAGAAAATCCTGTGTCTTGTTCATCATTCTCTCGCTGAGTTGTTAAAATAATCTTGATTGCTTCACCCGAACTGTGCATGCCAACTGTAGGATAGAGGTTGTCTGCATTGTTGTCATTAAACTGTTTTCTTCCAATCTCTTTGCCATTGTGAGTAAAATAGACGATAACCGAACCTGTAGCATTCTCTGTTGTCTTGTCTATACCACAGCCTATAGTATCATTTTTAGAGATATGGCGAGCGTTAAAGAATTTTTCATTTGTACCGTTGTAATGCAGATATCCGTCATCACAGTGGAAAGCGATAGAGTGTTCTAGCCAGCCAGGCTGCCAATCGAGACGATAGCCTTTCTTTGCCATTCCAATGCCTATTGTGCTTTTTTCTCCTTTGCTCAAGATTTTGACTTCAAAGTACTTCTGATCACGCATGTTCGTTTTGAGCTGTATACCTCCCACATCGTTCCACCTGTTGTCAACATAGTAAATGCGATCTCCTCTGATTCTGACTCTTTCATGATTATCTAACCCTTGTGCTATGCTTCGGATTGCTGTAACATCCCATTCACCGACGTCTGGTGACGTATTGATCTGTACAACTTCTCCTGGTGATTGCATGCTCACCGTTGGAAACAGACCTTCTGAAATTTGTACGATCGTGTCAGTGATACGTCGTCTGTTGTGAGTAAAAAACACAACAAACTTTGAATAGTTAACGCTTTCACCCGTGTGACGACTCTCTACATACTTCTTTTGAGTTTTTGTAAAGTCGATTCCGCAGCCAATTACATCTTGCTCATTTACTGGTGCGCATTGTATTCTAGTGGGTTGATTTTCTTCTTTGTAGAGATGATTATCAATTAAATGCCATGCTACAGAGTTTTTCGTACAACCCCGTCGATAACCTAGATTATGCTCATTTGTGGCTAATCCAATCGCAACGGCACCTTCCTGTCCGTAGTCTTTCAATTTCAACTCAAAGTAGGAAAATTCTCGACTCATCTGGCGACTGACATCTTGGTACACACCGATACTGCCCGGGTGACCTGCAAACTTAATCATGTCTTCGTGGACACTTACATGCACTGATCGGTACTTTACAGCACAACCTTTCACGCTTAATGTTTGCGGTGGTGGTGTCGTGTCAAAGTTGAGTTTTACTTCTTCTCCATAGCTCATCATACCAATGGTTGGGTAGAAGCCTCCAGACGGAATGTCCAGTTCAAATTTGGCAATCAGTGAGTTGTGATTGCGTGTAAAGAAGGCTTTGGCCCTTCCACCGTGTCCGGGTATTAATTCTATGCCACATCCAATGACATCATGACGAGAGGCTGGAGTGGGTTTGGACACTAAGGTTTGTTTTTCTGGCACCCCCTTAAATACATTTCCATTATCACAATGGAATGCGGCTGACCCACTCTTGAGTCCAGGCATTGTATTCAATGGATATGCGGCATTGGCGATGCCGATTCCTATTGCTCTCTTGCGTCCTATGCAAAGCAATTTGACTTCAAAGTAATTGAATTCTGCAGTCATAGGACGACTCAGGTCTTGAAAAACCCCGACATGTTTTACACATTTGTCTTGTCCACATGTGTACGATACTATGTGGTTGCGCTCATTGTAGCCAATGCAATCTCGTTTCCATCTTGGTTTTTTAACATTGGTTAGCTGCATTGGTTCTGTGCCGTCTAGAGTAGTGATAACAGTACTGGATTGCTTCCATTCGACATCTAAGTTTACATCAACCCTCTCTCCTTCGCTGCCCAGTCCTATTATGGGAAAGAAACCACCTTTGGGAACTTTTGGAATCTCTTTACTTCCCATCTCTTCTCCATTGCGTGTAAAGAACACTATAGGCTTCAAGTCAACGTCTTGAGTGGTAGGGTTTAATCTAATCCCACATCCTATTACATCTCCTTCTTGAGCTGGACATGCCAGCCTTGTTCGTTTTCTGTCTTCAAGAAACATCTTGCCATCATCACAGTGATATAACATCTGGCCATCATCACAGTGATATGCTACAGAATATATGTCCCAACCAGGCATTGTGTCTAGAGGATAAGTCTGATGAGCAAGTCCCACACCGATCCAACCCTTTCGACCATAATCAACAATGGTTACCTCAAAATATCTGAATTCCTTTGTCATCGGTTTGTCAAGAAACTGACAACATCCAATAGCACATTTATCGCCAATTTTTGATGCGCTAGATTGGTCGGCATTATAGCTCACTCCTTCACATCGAACTCTCCTTTTCTCACCTTTAATGTCTGTGAAGGGACTATCTAAAAAATCGCTAGTATGGTTTGCATGGCATTTGTGTTCTTTGGTTCTACTTGGCTTTTTCTCTTCTTCTGCCTGTTGTAGACGAAGATACATTTCAACTCTGCTCATCAGTTTAGGAAGTTCTCCTTGCAAAGGAAATTCTGATTGTATTTTGTCTGCCTTTTGTGCGTTTGGGTCACCTGGTTCTTGCAGTTTATCTCTTTCATCATAGTTAGTATGGTCACTTGTAGTCTTACCTCGTCGGCGTACATAAGATCTCATCATAGACTCAAAGCTGGGATCGAACTCTAATGGCTTTTGCATCTGGTCTTGCTTCTTGCGCTGCACATGCAACAATATATAATATTTTGTTTACTTCTTCAAAAGATAATTGAATTTACTTTCCGCCAAGAGTGCATCCGTCTGTGCACAGGAGAGGCAAGAAATCCCATAGCGAACAAGGGAATTAGATAAACGAGGTTGACAGGAAGAGGGAAGCTCATTGAGTGCTCTATGTTTCTAATGATATTGGTAACTGCAAGATTCCATACAAGAGCCCCATTTTCCTATAAACATGTAAACTTGCATCACAGGAAATAATCACATTTAGAAATTAATGACTTACAGTCTTTACTCTGTGAAAAGTAGCATCGATCAAAGCGATGAGCATGTTGAGAAGAACAATAGCAGACACTAATAGCCACAACGCAAACATGATTTCTCCCATTTTTCTCTCTAGCCAAAGTACTTCGTGTTCGCCTGCAAGATCAGATTGTGCTACATAACCATACAAAGACCAGTACATCAGCTCCAAAGATGGCCACAACCTGTAACAACAATTTTATTCAATTTTAAATTAAATTTTGTGACTGCTTACTTACCCATTAAAATTGTGTGGTACAGAAATATTTCCTTTCTCGAAGTCAGCCGTATGAACGCCAGCAGTGTAGGATCCAGAGAGAGCAAGTGCGAAAGCAACCAATATAACTCCAAGAATGGCGACAAATGACACAACTTCTGTTGTTATTTCTATGAAGGAACTTTGAATTGGCCCGAGTTTACGGCTAACTTGCGAATAATGTAGAACTCGCAGAAAAGAAACTCCTGCTGCTACAGCAAATATGTGCTCTGAAATGCGCATCATCAGCAAATGTTTTGCTGGAGATCCCGCTATTCTTAAAACAAAGAAGCAGCTGAAGAGGAGAATGATGGATATGTCTAAAACGTTAGTGATGTTGAGGTACGATATCTGTTCGTTAGATAATTGGTATATCTCTTCTGCAATCATTGCTGTGACGTACAACAGGATCACCCAATCGATCCACGTGAGGTTTGGCTCGGCAGTGTAGTACGCTATGCGCATGATTACAAATGCAAGGAATATGAGGTATCCTATCATGTCACTGTAAAACGTTACAATGGGATGTCTTGTTGGTGTAACTAATAGACTTTGAAGCAACCTTTTTCTGTAGCTTGAAGAATGGGCACCTTGTTTATTGCAGCAAACAAGGCATTTTAGCCAAAAATATGGCAGAAAAAGAGACTGAAGCAAGAACAAAAGTATGAGCGCAAGATGATCGTACCATGTAGATTTAGTCTCACTTCCAGGTTTCCATTTGTTATTTTCCTCCTTTTCTTGGTGTACACTGTTGTTGTCCACATCGTCTTTAAATTCTCCGTGGAACTTTCGGAATACCAATTCACCGAGGTTAATGTTAGCAAGAAACTATAATCAAAAACGTATTTATGATGATTTAGAAATCTACAAATCAATTACTGCTTAGTTCTTACTTTGGTCCATCCAACCTCATGTGCATTAGCAATATCGTCACTACTAATTAGCTTATTGATAGTGTGTTTGTACTTTTCAAACTCAGCAGTTATTATTAGAATAGCCTCCATTTCGAGCTTGCTGATGAGAAGTGCCCAAGCTGATTTCTGTTGTACCTGAGATGATCCGGAATTAGCTCCACCATCTTCCTGCGAGACTGCAATAGTAATTTTGTAGAGTTAGTGCTAGCACGAAACTGACACTTTGCTGTCATTTCTTACCTGTTTCAAAGGTACCTTTTGATGTTGCTTGACCAGTCGGACTAGAGCGCTTTTGACAGTACAACGCAAGAACTAGAAGAAATCTTAGAGGGTCTTTGCTATGCGCAAGTATGTCTCCAGACAAGAATAGTAGCTTGAAATCATCTGCATTGTCGTGCATACAGCCATTCCACAAATCTTCCACAGTCGGTTTGTAACCATTCTGTAGTAGAATTCTTACTTTATTCGTACGGAGCTCCATTTCTGAATGGTTCTCTTTCAAGACAAGACTAAACGGAGTTTCTTGCTGTATGTTAGTAGCAGTTGCCATGGTTTCTAGTATTCTCGGCGTCAAACTTTGCAGAAGAATTTCACTGCATTGGTGTTTGCTCATGGCAGCAATATGAAGTGCAGTGTTTCTATCCTTGGAAGTCCACATGTAAAATTCGTCGGCAAGTTCATATGTATTTGTGCACGCACGCAAAATGTCATTTGTAAATGTTTCTGACCGAGCAACTGCATGCAGCAAATCTTTGGGTAATTCTGGAGCATATGGACACAGATGTTCAAGTTTTGTAGCACCTTCAACTTTAGATGTAGCAGCAACCTTAAGCAAACTGTTCCATTGAAGTGGCTTGAGGCTGTCACTGTGGCTCTTCTTGTCCATTGCAAGTATTATCTAACTCAAATCTTTATAAATGCAAATTTAAACTTGAAAATTTGGATTGGTGGCCTTACATACCTTTACCATTTCTGCTGAACCATCTTCAACAGCTGACTCTAGCATAAAGAAGTAGCATCCTCTGATAGTTTTATCACTAATGAATTGCCTCAGATCATTGAAAAGGGAGTGACCGTCGTGTCTTCTGCATAATTCTGCTAAAGACGACCCTTCATACTCTTTCTGACCAACTGGAGAAAAACATGACCTGTCAACAGAGAGCCATTTTAGAAGTAACCGAGATGACAAATCCATTCTTGCTGTCATCTGAAAAAATACCACAAGTTGCTTTCTACAAAGAACACTTGCTTGACATATTTCTTACCAAAAGTCTGAAAGATGTGAATCCTTTCTTATTGGCGACATTTAAACTACTCTTTGTTAGTAGAACTTTCATAGCCTTTTCACTTGTTTCCCAAGGAATTGTTCTATCTGCGTAGTTCTTAACAACCTTGTGCAGTGCTGTATCACCTTTCTTGTCTGTTTGGTCAACATGGACACCTTCGTGTAATAGTACAAATTCGATCAATTTTAGTTGAGGAGGCTTGCTTGCAGCAGCAACATGCAGTAGCGTGTATCCAGCGCCATTTGTCTGAGACACATCAACACCTTTGGACACAAGAAATTTGACTTTTTCTAAGCTGTCGTGTTTGGAATTGGCAGCGTTGTGAAGTAGAGGTCTTGTGCCTTCTCTTCTTAGCTCAGCACCCATGTTTACAAGCAACTAGTTCAGAAGAAAAATTTTACTATGAGAAAACACATCTGTACAAAACAGCAATATATAGTGTATTTACTTTGACTGTTTTGCAAGATCCTTTTTTGACTGCTTCCTCCAAACATTCAGCAAAAAAAATCGGTGAAAGGTGGTTTTTCAGGCAATTTCGAGAACGATCATCTTTTAGGACATGCTCCAAATAGTGATCGCCATCAACTGTTCGACGGCAGAGATAAAGAAGGGATGCCTTGATTGCTTTGCACTCTTCATTCTCAATTTGGCATTTAGAGGCGATACTCTCGAGTAACTTTTTCAGAAAATTACGATCAATCGTGTCCCAATACCAGTCAAACTGCCACAGATTAAAGCAATAGCTGTTGATCTTACATTTCTGAAATGAACTAATTAATTAATAATACTCTATCATGGCCTGTGGAAATCCAAACTAAGAGGGCAGCTGTTATTGGTATCTGAGATACAGTCTGTTTGAAGGCTTTTAAAGCCCGAAAAGATTCATCACATTTGTGTGGTCTACCACCACACCAAGAATAACAACAAGTAATTGTGCCAGTATTAAGTCTTAATTCTTAGGCAAGTCGAGGTTATGACAATAATAAATGAACTTTGCCCATTTTACCCTGCCTCCGCCCTCTTGAAGAAAAAACTGATTATCGTATCACATTAAAACCTAAGGTACATCTGCTTTGTGCCAGTTCCTGTTTTGAGTTGCATTGTATTTTACGCTACTAATCTCTATACATTGGTAATTTAAATGTCCTTATAAACGTGGTTTTTAGTTTTCCTTTCTCGAGCAAGGTCCAAACAATGTTGCTTACCAGACTAGCACTGTGGCTGAATTAAAAAACGTAACGCTCTTACAGGTACTTGAACCAATGATATAAAATTGATAAAAATTTTCTCATGTGTTTGTCAGGATTCTTCAGCATGCTAGATTTCTTCAGAAATGTAATGAGTAAGTCAGGTGCTATATCTCAGTTGGCTAGAGAGTCATGATATGGATTGTGTACGTCCAGGACCCATCTGGCCTGCAGGTTCAAGTCACAGTGGTGGCGAGCTATGACATATCCGTGGGCAAGAACCTCATACATAATTGCCTCTCTCAACTCAGGAGTACCTGGTCATTGACTGCGGTGGCAAAGGCCCCCCCCCCCCGACTGCGACAAGTCCATCAATCTCTTGGGGTCTCGGATGGACTTTGGGTGCCCACACCACAGTTGGCATCGCAGTCGATGCTCATGTGGGTACCTGGCCAGGCCCCAGGAGATTGCTTAGCACGGCCCATAGCTCCTGTGTAGTGTGCAGGAACACAGTCAACTAGCTAGGGGGGAGGTGGCGACCGTGTATAAGGGCAGCTCTGCATTCCCATCCATCCTGTGTGTGTGTGTGTGTGTGTGTGTGTGTGTGTGTGTGTGTGTGTGTGTGTGTGCGTGTGTGCGTGCATGCATGTGTGTGTGTGTGTGCACACGTGCGTGCATGTGTGTGCGTGCGTGCGTGCATGTGTGTGTGTGTGTGTGTGTGTGTGTGTGTGTGTGTGCATCCGTGTGTGTGTGTGCATCCGTGTGTGTGTGTGCCTCCGTGTGTGTGTGTGTGTGTGTGTGTGTGTGTGTGTGTGTGTGTGTGTGTGTGTGTGTGTGTGTGTGTGTGTGTGTGTGTGTGTAGAAAACGTGACTACAAAGCATGTTTGCAATACGGTATAAGATGAAACATTGGCGGGAATTTATATTGGCGGTTCGCTAAGAAATTGATGGACAAAGCATATTGGACGATTTTATTTTGGTGGTCGGACATCAGTGTTTGATATACCTTTATATAAGTGGTCATGGAGGAGTTTGTGATTGACAGCTGTGTTCGTGGCTCACATAATTCTAACTTACTGGTCTCCTAATACTGCCTAGTGATGAAGAACTGCTGGGTCAGTGCAAAGAACGGGACCCTCATGAACGTGACAGTCCAGCTTCATCCATAGCCTTACGGCCTCATTCATAGGCACAACAGACTGCAAGCAGGGATTGCCTACCATTTTGTGGTCTCAGCCACGCGACGTACCATACCACCATTATTTGACGTCCTCGGTGTCCTTTCATCTCTTATGTGCTGAGGGAGTTCGTATCAAAATCTGAGCTAATAAAGTAGAAAGGACATGCATGGCTATGGTGAAACTAGTCAATCAACTACTCTTAGTAACAGTATCAGCAGAGTTCGTATAATCCTGGCCTGGACTTCATGTAATCTAAGCAATTGATTGATGCTCAAACCGGTAGTAACTGCACAAGACAAGACCCCAGGTAGAAGACAGAGATAGGAACCTCATAGATTTGGTGGGCCGTGTCGCAATTTTGATGTTGTAATTATAACTATTCTTAGCAGTTTAAAGGATGTCAGACAAGGATAGATCTACCTAATATGTAAGTAATAATTGTTTTACTCACCAGATAGTCAACTGCATAGTGCTCGGTTGCATCTTGTTTATCGATATCCTCCAACTTCATGAGGCCGACAATCAAAAGAATGAGCTTATGTGGCATGCGATGTAGAAAAGCCAAATGAAGTACTGTTTGTTTGTAACAGTTTGTCTCTTGCAGCACAGCTGGGAGCTTCGTCCTCTTTGGTGGATCCGACTCAGCAAGCAGTTTTTTCAACTTGTGCTCACAGTCAACTTTTTCTAGAGAAATAAACACATCAATACAGTAAATAGGATTTGGTACTTGCACTCTTAATTAATTAATATGCCAACTTTACTGCATCTTTTTTTTCTTTTTTCATGTCTTTTGCCAGTTTTGTCGAATGACTCCTCTGGCTTTAGCAGCTTTCTTTCTGTTGTTATCCACAAAATGACCAGACTGAATAGTTCTTTCGCTGTCTCTTTGACACCTCCTTCGCTGTCATCATGATCATCATCGACATCAGATATATCTTGGCCATCAGCTGCATCTCTTCCATCAACTTCATCTCTGGTATCAGTGTAGACTCCCAGATCCGACTCAACCATTTCTAATGCCTCGGCACTGCTCTCTGGGTTGTTTTCTTGCAGGTTGGCAATCACTACAGCTTGGAATCCACTGTTTGCTGCTGATACGTATTGACTGGCCATTGCAACTGCTTTGCGAGACTGTCAAGATCAATATACTGACTGCTTCAGCTGGGACAGCTTTATAAACTTTAGGGTCGCCAAGTTAGTCTCATACAAATTCAATTTGCAGCTTTCTAAACTTAGCAAAGAATGGGTGCAAAATTGAATTGACCTCTTCCACAGTCTTCCTATATAATAGGTTTCCCAATACCTGTCAGTACATGTACATGAACGATGAGCGACTTCAGACTTTGCTACAAGGCACTCTTAATATTACAATGCCTAGCAGCTGATGGGCTAGTGCAAGTGACGATGTCCAGTGTCCTGAAACCTGCATAGTGAAGTTAGCTCCACCCAATGCACCTCTGTGAAATTTGAACCCATGGAATGCATGTACGAACACCTGATCTATTTATGTGTATTGATGCTTCTTCTTGAAGCTTTTGTGTGCCTGTGATAAAACTCCAAAACCAGCTAAGTATCACTCTGACGCTCTTTGGTTGAATTTTGACCCTAAGTACGAGGTGCTAGTTAAGTCTGTCTTCATGCACCTTAAGTGGTGGACAGCAGGCAAAAGTGTAGTGAGATAATTCAAGCTGATCTTGGCACTGGCGCCTTTGTATTTAAAGTTTCTGTGTAAAGTTCATGGCAACAAATAAAATACCATATGTGACACAAACTAGGTTTGCACTTGAAATTGAATTGGCAAGTTTAGTTTGCAGGTCATCCAAGAACAACTGTCCCCCTAGCTGCAAACATCTTGTGACGACATGTGGTTGCTGATTGACCAAAGGCTAACTTAATATCATGCTAGGTTTCCTTATTACTGAGGATTGTGTACACAAATCCATCAAAGTCATCTAAAGCTCTCGTCTGTAGCAGCAAAGCTAGACAAATTGACTTTAGTCCACGGTAGAGAGCAAGGTTACAATTGCTTATTTACCTAGGCAGCTCACAATGCAACTGATGTGCTATGACTGTGCATTTACTTAACTCCACCCACTGCACCTCTGTGGAATTTGAACTCGTAAGGAAATGAGTGTAGAGTCATCTGATCTATTTATAAATTTATATAATTATAGAAGCCTACTCAGTAAACGTTTCTGTTTATGATAACAGCCATTAGTGGTTAAATTAAGCTGGCTCTTTTGGGACCTTGCAAGAATTTGAACCTTGCAATAGTGTAGTGATAAAATTCTACTGCAAGTCATTTGAACCCTGCAAGAACTTGAACCCTGCAAGAACTTGAACCCTGCAATACTGTAGCGATAAAATTCTACTGCAAGGTGAGATCTGGATCCACTGTCAATTTGAACCCTGCAAGAGTATAGTGATAAATTCTAATGCAAGGTGAGGTCTCAATCCACCCTTGTGGAATTTGAAGTCATGTGTACTTGTACTTGCCATAAGAAGCTACATCTGTTGCTCACAATGAGATAATGAGGTAACATGAGAGATTTGAACTAAGTGACTCGGAAAATAATTGCTGAGTTACAAAGTTGGGATCTCTCTAATCCTAGAAATTTTTCTGCTTTTTGTTAACAGTTTAGATCAGTGTGACTCGACACGCTGCTTGATGCTAGGTCTGATGTACTAATCATGAGTTAGAGTCTGATGATCAACTGTATCTATGTGAACAGTACAGAAGGTCTGACCGTGTGTCTTATGTTTCAAATTGCTTTTGTAGTCAGAAGAACACTACCTAGTTCCGATATTTAAGCATTCTAAATTTGTGACAAAAACTTTTTAGTATATTCTTTGTCTTACAGTTTTTGACGGTAGAAGAATTCGACTGGCTTGACCATTTGTGAGCAGGCTAGATGTCTGACTTGCTGGTGTTTTACCATTTCGTGATCGTACTGCCTGCTCTATGATTTTCAATTACCTTTAGGTCATGAAGTTACACACACTATGTGTTTGTACATGTCTATGCACAAGATGAATTAAATATTCTTACTCTTGATATCTATGGTTGTAGTTCTCAGTAAAGCTTCAAAGAACTAGTGATTGATCATCTTCAGAAGATCTTAGGGTCAATTCAAATGGGCAGTCTTTTTAAAAGTTCTGTTGATGTAAAGCACAAAGAAAATACAAAACACAATGGAAAAATGGAAATGAAAGGTGGAACTGTACATGAAAATTAAATGGAAAACTGTTGAGTGCAAATACTAAAGTTATGCATTTTGGGCATTAACAATACATTTTGGTATTGAGGCTTATGTGCAGTTTAAGCGATTTTGCTTATTTTGAAGTTTATTTTGTAGTATGTACGAAAAATCTTTAATTATGCCTTGATACGGAATTGATATGGAATTGAGCATGTGTCATTGTAACAGCACAAAAAATTTTTGGGTGTGTTTAAATGTATTGCGATTGCACAAGAATTACAAAAATTGAAATGTAAAAAATATATAGAACTGACTGTACCATCAGGACTGCACAGAATTATGACATATACATGTCACACTATTGAAAATAATGAATATACCCAGTATAAAGTGAAGGAGAAAAGCTAGCACTACTGCTTTACCGTCTTTACTCTTGCTTCACACTTTGTAAAGACAAAACGTCTTTGCAGCCTACTGAAGTGTGTTCGACATGCAGCTATTGTCGGCACCAGCTAGGTCAAAAATGCTAAGATCATTGTATATCTAGTTTGTATCAGAGTAGTGGTGTAGATGTATTTGGATGTTCTGTCTTCTGAAATTCTTAAGTAAATTTAAAAATTATCATATTTAATATCAATTAATCAGCAGTAATATTAATAACAACAGTTGTTGGAGCACAATTTGAGCCCTTTTGTCAAATTCAACCGGCAACCCTGAAATGCAGAATGAGCCATAGGACTTTCCGCCATTCTAACATGGCATCATTGGTCAAGTGCAAATTACTGGCACTCTACTGGTTCTATAACCACTTGTATTTCAAATGTTTGCTATAATCTTATTTCATGCGTTTGTTCCTACGACTTTGACATTTGATATCTAGTCAACAACCATGCCAATGCAGAGCCATAGGACAACACATAGCCTGTGCAGCCATGGCCGCTCAAGTTTTCAAGAAGTTGACTGTAGCCTGTGTCACACAGAACTGCTACTTCTGGTCTTGGTGTTAAGGTAATTAGGTGAGTAATATTTATTTCAAGTTGTATTACTAGTAACCTGTAATACACAAGCATAGAGAAAGTACATCGTCTAGCCACTTTGTATGCTGCTTTGTCAGAACAAGATGCGAGTTAATATCAATGGAGCAGACAAGGTAACGGTTGCCTGGTTGTTCTCTAAGGCAGGCGACAAGGGTGTTACCTAGGCCACGCCCATGTTACGTGCTATGCCACAGTTTTAATTTCACTCCTATGGTGCTGCGATATTACTGTCTGTTGTCAGCTGCTGCTCTTTCATTACATGACGTACAGGTAATTACATAAGCTACTACATATAATACAAATGCCACAGCACCCAGTTTTGACAAGCTCAAGCAATGAATTGCTTCTTCATCTGCAACAGCCAACTCGGAACAGTAACAGCAATCAGATATTCACATATGACTGCCCTCTGCTATAGCGGTGTCCAAGCCATCTAGGGAATATCTTGCTCAATATATTGGGCAGTAGTCATTGATATTAAAATTATACATCTTAACTGTTAGTATTCTTCACATATTGTTAAAGTTTGAAGGCAGGTTCCAAATGCATTTTTGTAGCATTGGAGTAATGAACTTTCCCTTTTCACCATCTGTATAGAAGAAACAAAATCTTACTTCCCATGCAAGCGTGGACATAATGTGTATACTCTGTATCAGCTGCCAGTTGTGTCTAGTAGTTTGTGTGTAACCCAGCGGATGACATAAACCACGACAAAGAAGTATCTAGACATGAAAAACTATAATGTTGTGTCTGTCCTCAAATTTATATACATAGACACACACACACACACACACACACACACACACACACACACACACACACACACACACACACACACGCACGCATGTGCACACACACAACATCTGGCATTAACCATTCATTAATTATTCCAAACGATTTCTGATCATGGTATATGTATAACATTCTAGAAAATTGACCTACTGGCATTCGTTCATCAAGACTATTATTCTCTTCTTTGCACTGCTGCTGAATATAAGGCAATGCCAGCACAAGATCGCCCAGACTTGTGTCCCATGACCCTGAACTTTGAGGTACATTGCCAGGATACATGACCTGTAGAAATAAATTATTATCACAACAAAATACCTGGACTCTATGGACAACATCAATTGAAAGACAAGTATTAGTCAAATCAGATACAAACACAGCAGTTTTAATTAATTAATATTTAAAAGGATTTGTATGAAATGATAGCCTTCAGTAAATGCTACATCCTGTACTGACCTAGCAACACCAGATATCCATTTTCACAAGGTGTGGCAAAAACAGACGACAATAACTTACATATCTATCACAAATCAGTTAGTATGCCAATTCTAAACTGGTGAGCAATTTTAATAAAAAAAATCCACAAAAATTATTAATTAAAACTTTTATAACTACAATTAAATTTATAATTCAAAATTTAAATTTGTTATTAAGACACACACACGCACACACACACACACGCACACACACACACACACCATCCATCCATCCATCCGTCCATCCATCCATTTGCTGATTGTGCTCCATGATTACCATGAGGGTACAGCATCAAGTCTACAAGTACGGCTCGAGGTCTGTCTCGACAAAGATGCTGGTGATTATAAAGAACTTGTTGTTTGAAAGTCTGATGACAAAACTGACTTGGAGTTCTTGAGGCGGAAGAATGGCAACGTGGTGACTAATGAAGCTAGCCTTGTTAATGCCTGAAATGAACAGCCAGGGTGGTTACAGTGCACACACTCTCCCTCTCTCTCTCTCTCTCTCTCTCTCTCTCTCTCTCTCTCTCTCTCTCTCTCTCTCTCTCTCTCTCACACACACACACACACACACACACACACACACACACACACACACACGCACACACCAGTAATTAGCCACTAAGTGGTGTAGGCCACGTTGAAATCTCACTCCACTCCATGCTGCAGTATCAACTTTGTGTGGGTTCAATTGTCAAAATGCTGGAATTTTTCTCTCTCAACC
Organism: Corticium candelabrum; assembly: GCF_963422355.1. Taxonomy (NCBI): domain Eukaryota; kingdom Metazoa; phylum Porifera; class Homoscleromorpha; order Homosclerophorida; family Plakinidae; genus Corticium; species Corticium candelabrum. Next base: position 1,604,419 of record NC_085101.1, on the reverse strand, counting down.
GGCAATGAACCTTCCCAAGGGGCAAATTGCTGGCATTGCTGGCTCTGGCGAGAACACTGTGTTGTATTTTGGTACGTGTAGTTTATCCCTTTCTCAATAGTCTGTGGGTCAACTCCAGAATTGTGACATTTCCGTGCCCCCAAGGCAAACCATTTTTCTTTCTAGCCTGTCTTATGTGTGTTTGTGGTGATTGCGAAAATGACATTCCTATTAGCATCAGAGTGTGCAAAATTGACTAAAAGCCAGTGCTTTGAATTACAAATATAGAAAGTATAACAAATATTTAAATTTGAGAAAACAAGTGCAATTTGCATGAAGCAAAGGTTGACAAGCTTTGTTAATTAATTACTGACACATGGCAGTATAGAGAAAGCCATTTGAAACTCTTCTGACAATATGGCTCACCACACATTGTTATTCACTAAAGACTGAAACAACATAGAGGCAAAACCACTTATGTTATTAGGCTATAGCAAATCATTTGCCTCAAACCGTCAATGTCCCAGTCTTCTGAAAGGGACAACAGATGCTCCTCTTGCTGTTCACAGCTTTGGCTGGGCTATTCGGGTTGTGGCACATGATAAACCTTTCGTCAAACCTCTGAAGCCAGGACAGGATTCTCAGCATCTGATCTTCTTTTCTATCATGTGCTGCTGTTATGCTTGCACGTTTAAAGGAGTAAATAATGGCTTTTGTGGTTGTGGAAGTCCATGCAATTCTTGCCCATTGAGCACATTCTTTCTCAGTGGGAGCTCGTTTGTTGCCTGCAAGTGTGTATGTAGCTGGACCGCTAATTGACCATTCGTTCCAGAGCTCACGATAGAGCTCTTTCAAGGACTCATTCCAACAAACCTGGGGGAGGGGCTTGAACTAATGAAATGCAGCCTTGTATTCTAAATACTAGACCAGCGTTGTTGCAAATGACGTTTTGCACAAGCTTTGAGGCGATCTGTTTTGTGGTCTCTGAAGTCGTCCCAAATGAGTAGACATAGGTGTTGAGCCACTGGCATTCTGCCTCATGCCATTTATAACGACTTGAGAGTCAACTCCTTGGTTAACCACCTTGCATATAAATGATGACTCATGTTAGCAACTGTAAATCGGTCTTTCTCATGTCCAGTTGTGCTGATTCCAACTTAACGTGTGCATTGTGTTTGTAACGTTATCTAACCAAAGATCCGTTTCATTCATGGCTACAATGTGTTTTGTGCAGTAATTATGCATCATTCTAAATAACCAAATTTAAGTGATGTACGAAGAGTTTTTTCTCCTAGTCTATTTGGAATTCTTTGAGTGATGGTTGTAAGACGTCAAAGTGTACTTTTTCTCTGGCCATGAAATTTTAGCATTCTGTCTGTAGCCTCCACAAACCAGTTCGTGAAACGTTCACAAATAGAATCAGAATAGAATTCATACCAACACCTCTAATTCCTTTTCTAAACGCAATATTGACCACTTGTATCTTTGTTTTTCTATCAACGATCCACAGATGGCTACCAATGCCACAACAGGAAATAGTTTGTAGTCAATTGTTTGCGCTTCTTCAGATATGCAGAAACCCTTTAGCTTTTGCAACCATGGTATTCACTGCATCAAAAAAATCTTATCCTGTTTTCTCTGTTTGATGCATCGTTGCAACAACAGTATTTAATAACTCTCAAATGGGAGCATTTTGTTAGAATGTAGGACATCTCCCTCAAGAACAAATTTGCTTTATATGAGTTTTTTCAAAAGTTGTTGCAGTACTTTTCTTGCAACTGATTCATGTTATGTGTTTATACACACGATACAGATGTTTAAAAACATCTTTCCATTCCCAATACAGTCGAAGATAATAAGTTATATTATTTGCATATGCTAAACAGCCTGCATATAATCCATCCTTTCTGGCACCATATCTTTACATTTGCCAATGACATAGGTCATTGAGGTACGTACACATTTTACAAGGATGGTTATAACATGCTACCTTGTCTTTGCCTATTTCTGCTTCCGAAGGATCAAAACAGACAGTACTTCCTCCCATTTGAAGTCCGGTTCACAGTACAACGCTATATGTACATTAGCAATGTACTAGCTCCTGCTATAACTATAAGTACATTGATCTGAGTTCAACTATCCCGTTCTTTCAATATATTCTTTACTTTCTTATAGAAGTTCAAAAAAGGATGAAATAAAGTACGAAAAACATTTTGAAAAATGAGAAAGATGTAGGGTTGCCGCACGAAAAAGAATAGAAACAAGACCATGTAGGGTGTGCTATGTCATCTTTCATGAATTCACTCAGTATGAGCAATACGTCATCCCTACACTGCACTATTTTCTAGACACTATGTGTCTTATACCTTAGAAGATGGTGCAATGTAGGGATAATGTATTGCTCATTCTGAGTGAAGTCATAGCACACCCTACATGGTCTTGTTTCTATTCTTTTTCGTACGGCAACCCTACATCTTTCTCATTTTTTCAAAATGTTTTTCGTACTTTTATACATATAAATGGAGACGTTCAGGATTACAATGTGTTATAAATCTCTCAACTCTGGCCACATGTTTGAGTTGGCAAGTAATTATATAAAGAATTCTAAGCAACAATAACATAAGTATACTGCAACCAATGCAATTCTGTTCATTGGGCTTTCTTTTGGCATACAGTGCAATTTAGTACCAACTGCTTCAAAGGCAGTCTTCAAGATAGATTAGACCACATAAGATAGATAAAGACAGTTTGGATATTTGGAGACTCTTTTGAAAAAAGTTGTTGACAGTGAGCCACTCACAAACGTGGAGAAAAAGCGAGTAGAATATTACTAGAAGAAGAGATTAGAGCTAAGGTGAAGAACATAAAGTTTTCATGATGGTACGTTCACACCCAAAAAGTGGACAGAGCTATCAAACAGCTGAAGCTGAATAAGTCAGCAGGAACAGAAAATTTTAGAGCAGAACATCTCAAACACAGGGAAATCTACCTTAGCTATACATTTAAGTGTCATATTTACTGCCTTGTTGAGACGTTCTTGTGTTCCCAAAAGTTTTTGCCAGTCTGTTCTTGGGCCAATTATCAAACATAAAGTCACCAACGTGGATAATTACCGTGGTATAGCAATATCTTCATTTACATCTAAGCTACTGGAGATTGTTCTATTAATTGAGAAAGTTGCAGAACACTATGAGGTCAACCGTTTAGATTCAAGAGTGGTCACAGATGTTCTGATTGTACCCTTCAGGCTTGCATTAAAAATTTTGTATGGAGAGGAAATCATGTTTCACTCGTCCAAAGCCTAGGACAGGTTGCATATATACCACCAATTATTTCAAAACATTTTGAATACTGAATGTCTCATGTACTTTGTAAGACTGTTCTACACCTAGTACAGTTAAGTCATGAATTCATTAATTGTGACTTAATTGCAACACAATTAATCATTTGTCTTATTGGTGTGAATAACAATCTTGGTATTAGCTAAAAGAGAAACATAAATGTGAACTAGCTATTATTGAAAGCAAATTTGTTTGCTTTACTATTATGAATAAAAGAAGATTGACTTAGTATATCTAAACCAGCATGGCTGTTGGACCTCATAATATAGAATACCTTGACAGATCATGCAAGCATGACTGCTACATCATAATCATCGGCCTCATTCTTGCCCGTTCTTACACATGGAATGGAAAAAAGAGAAGATATGATTGAGTAATGTGTCAATTTTTACTTGGTCAATTCACGTACTTCACTCTAGGATCTGTAGGCTGCTCTGAAAGCTTCTCGTTTCCTTTGTAAAGTAAGGCAGCTTTTTCACAAAGTAGAGTTCGATGGTAATTTCTATTTTGTGCTCTCCTTGTTTTGCTAATGTCATAGCTATGCTTGCAGCTAGAGGAGAGAAGAAGCCAGAAAACGTGTTTCTAGACAGCAATAAATCCAGCAAGGAATCACTTATCTTAGCTCGAGAGATTCAAACAGATTTTACCTCCAGAGAACTTCGCAACGATTCTAAAACCACACGTACACCCGGATTCGAACAGGAGACTAAACATACGCAGTAGATGCATTCTTTCGTTGCGAGGCAACAAACGCCGCCATTTTGCTGGTAACGGTGTGCGCGAGCAGATGTGCAGTACACAACGTTTGCGAGGTGGACATTGACGGTAGAAATCAACACACTCCCCATGTAGCGCTCGGCGCAGGGAACGTGTAAGTTGGATTGGGTGCAAATGCAATCAGAATTTAGAGAGAAATGCTAGCGAGAGAAGAGCGGCTGCGATCAGCCTAGACTCTTCGATCGCTGGAAGCGTTGTGGAGGGCGACGACACGTACAGTCTACACGGGACTGGCGTGGGTGTGTATTCGAATAAACTGGAAGGTGTAGCGTTCGCATAATCGATAAATTCTACGAAGGGGTAGGTCCCTCGAGAGGGGACCATACACTGCAATGACAAATGTGAGTAGTCATGGAAATGCTCCGTTGCAAGCGCATAGGTTTGGCGTATAAATCAGCTTTGTAGCATAAACGGTTGATGCCGACACCCGCTCCTATAGAAGAACTGAACACACTCAACCCTACATTTCATTCACATGAACTACAATATTATTTGCCGTATATGGCAATAAATATATTTGGAAGAAATTTATTATTAATTCGGTAAATATTGGTTGTAACAAATGTGCAGAAAGTTTAGAACCTAATCAAGTTGAATTTTCTGACTTTCCTTCACGCCTTTCTATTGTTTTGCTTACTGGCACGTGTCTGTATAATTAAGACTATTTATAACAGTGCAGTCTTGTAGTGCTTTTCAATTGTTATTTGATATAGACAGCAGCAGTCAAGCATGGCAAGGAAACTTTGCAGCAACGATATAACAGACTGCAGGCAGAAGTTCAATTACTTGTTGGAGACGTAGGAGAAGCTAAGGTTAGCATATGCTTCTACCACACTATTGACCATAGTTGTAGTTTCAAGTAGAAAAAGGCGAGCCGTAGACAGAAAATGGCAACTGCAACTTGTGCTGATGTGTAGACGATTGATTCAGCAACAGATGAGAGTGAGTCATCAGCCATCCAACTTGCATCACAGGTATATATTATCTTTGTATTTGGTTCTTGTTATGCAAATAGGTATTAGTGGTAAATGAGTTTCTTTTCAGGTCTCAGAACTTCAGCAGCAGGTTGGTATGGTAATAAGGAGGTTGCACAAGGGCTTGTTTGTAATTTGAATGTAGTAATTGAATATAAAGTATTCTGTGGTGCCAGTTGGCATAACAGGTTGATGTGTTGAAATATTCTGTATTGGTTTCATTTGCAAGATATGAATTTGGAGAAAATTGGGTCAGGTGAGTGAAGGAAACAGATAATCTGGCACTGGAAACTGGACAAACAGAGAATAGACAGACAAATAGACAGACAGAAAATGTTTCCAATATTGAGTTTAGAGATGGTTATTGACGACAAATATGATAAAATTTTAACACAGTGGTTTGACATGCGACAACCGTGCATGTGCAGGGATTGACTGGTCTAACACAGTTCATACTGGAAAAAATGGTTGTCTTACATTTTTCATTAAACTGATTGGTGCATTTTCCAGTTTCAAGGCTCACCATGAATGTTAGTACAGTAGACCCTTGATTATTCGACCCCTTTTGGGCAATCCACAGAAAAGCAGGGGTTGGATAAGTGAAAAGAACGCATAATCAAAGTTTTTAGGAGTTTCAACCGTATCTCGGAGTTCCAATCTGCTTTTAGAGTCCCAGTGTGTTATCCAGACTGAGCTCTGAAACATGTACAATACCCTGGTGATTAAATGATCGCACGAAAACGTAGTACGTGTTGTATATGAAAACTGCAATCACCAAGCTAAGCCTCCATCATCGCCATTACTGCATGTTTTCACTGCACTTGTGTAAACGAGCTTGTGACATCATTTCTGCTTCACAAACGTTGTCGAAGTTTTGGCTATTCGACTTTTCTCTTTTCTATCTGGGCTTCGGGGGAAGCTGCATTCTCTAGGTCAACGAATCGAATTACGAAGAGAGCAGTAGAATTACCACATGTGTAGTTGCTCCCTCACGCTGTACCGGCATGACGGTATCGTTACCAGAGTCCAACAAGCAAGGTTCTGGTAATCTTTGCTTATACTGGCATGCAGCTAAATGCTCGGAAATACGGAATCTCATTATGTGTTATGTAAGAACTGATGAAGTGACATCTTTTGCTCTTGTTTTAGCCTCTCACTAGCTTCCACAAATGAAAGTGCGAATCTTTCTTTGATTGAGTCTTGATTAGTCATTCTGAGCTCTTTCTGGATCTCTTTTCTCAAAAGCATTGTCCGAAGTGTGGAGGTAGATTTCTTGTTGAGGCTCGACAGACGACAGTCGTACACAAGGAAAAACTTGTTCTCCAAGTTTTCTCTTTACCACACACTCCTCCCAATCTCCCTAAGACAGCATTGGTAGCAGCAAATAGTTTTCTAATTCTCCTCCACTGAATGTCATCATCACGAATGACACTGATTCTAACCCACAAGTGCGAAATAGAATTAGTCACAGACAATCGCTCAACTCTAAGATAAAGGTCTGGGTTAACATGACTTTTAGACCTCTTGTAGAAGACCATGATCATACTCTTTTTTACATTGAATTCTATCATATTCTCCTGCACAATTTTTCGCATATAGATAGCATAGACTGTACCCGTGTATGGTTGGGGAGACATTTGTTTTTCATCTGGAATTTGGGTTTATACCTGCGATTACATGTTAGTCAGTGCCCCTGTTGGTATCTGGCCAAGGTTCACATAGGCTGTCAGTGTTGGCCCTAGGTTCTTTGCTTTAATTAATACTGCAGTTGATTAGTCTAATGACAGGAGTGCCAATTTCTGTGGCAGAATGCCTCCATAACAACTTGTCCATACAGTCTATCCATGCATCCCAACACGAATCCACTAAAAAGTTACTTTGTCAGACTTTCATTTTCCGAAGCTGGTGTAGCAATTTACCTAATATTGTCTTTCCCACATTACATACATCTAATCACTTTTTTCTCCTTTGTTGATGCCTTCATTGATGTCTTTTTGCTTATGATGCCTGTATAGATTATTAGTCTTCTTCTGCTGCTGTAACTTTGCCTTGAGACTGCACATTGCAGTTTGCCGTATTTAGTGAACAGAGACAGCTTCTGTAACTTCAGGTCTTCAAATATTTGTCTAAAATATAACTCATTCCAAATAGTGCCATGTTTTAACTTGATTTGCTGACTGCAGCCACTAAGTTATTAAGTAACGATTGGGTTTCCGTGGTTTCTTCACTTATAGAAGGGCTTGTCTGTTTAGTTGCAGGATGTCATAGTTGCATGTCCTTATAACGGCATGCCATTTTCTCTATGTGAGGTAATGCGGGATTACTTTGCATTGTAATCTTACACGAATGGGCGTAGGAGTTCAGAAATCTAATTGACAGAGGACATTAAGAAGTTGTCATAATAATATTTGATACTATATTTCCATTGTAATAGGCTCCTGGACAATCTGCTGTGGATGTCGAACTAACACAGTATAATGTTTAAAATTTGTTTGCATTACCTTGATGACATATAGTACATTTTGCTTTGTAGGCAGCTGAAATCACACATTGGTTCAATCAAACAAACACAAGAAAAGGCACCTGTACTAGCTGATTCTACAGGGCATGTTACATACGAACTATATTATCCTTCAGAACAACAGAAATTTCAACAACTATCCAAGGTGAGGAGGTACCATTTACTTTGGTTTTTTATTGTTTATTGAGACATAGTCACATAATGATTTGCTGTTAGGCATAATGGCTCAAGGCCTTGTAAATAGATATGTTTCATATAAGCATAAATTTTTAACCAAAACCTTGGGAAAGTTGTTTTCAAGCCCATGTATGCAATCATGCAGTTTGTTTGTTTATTGATCTCTTGATATCATTACATGGTATGCCTACATATATGCCAATTTCTCGATATACAGTTACACATTGATGTTTGTTGCTTTGTAGATAAAGAACTTAACGTTCCTGGAGGTTCTTTATGTTTATATAGGTGACTGAATTGGAAAAGAGGTTGGGAAGGCTGGAAACACTGATCAGAAGCAGTGAAGGCAAAATGGTGACATGGAACCATTGGTATGACTAGTTAAATGTAATGAGTTATTTTTCTTTCTTTCAAGTCTTCTCTTTTTTCTCAAGAGACTCAAGAGTCTGAGAAAACTATAACGGTACAGTACTGGTCAACTGCACTTATAGTTCAAATATTAAATTTTGATTGTATTGTTTATCTGTTTGTCTGTCTTAGCTGTGTATATCTTTAGTTTGTCTTATAACAACTTGATGTTAGTCTGTAGTGTCATCTCTTGAAGAGAAAGCTGCTTTATTGGACTTGAATGAGATAGATCAGATTGAAGCTCGACTACAGGCATATTTGGAACTTTTATCTATATGTTTACGTATTAGCTTGACAAAAGTAATTGTGTAGTCTGTGCTTTACCACATGAACCAGATATCAGAACAGAAACCAGCAGTGGAGTCTGCTGCGCAGCAGAGTAAGGTGTGTACTCAACATTTTAGCTAATTGATAAACCACTGCCGATATTTTACTATTTTATAATAAGTTCTATACAAAGTACTATTTTGTGTCTGCAGGTTAATGAACTGTTTGAAGTGGTAAAACGATGGGATGCAATAGCATCATTACTACCAGACTTGGTACATTGCACTTACCACTGATACAACAGTTTGTACTAGTGTGTTTTGTTAGGTTGCTCGACTGGAGGCTTTGCAACACCTACACTCTCAAGGTAACTTCTATGTTAGACGTCTGTGGGGAGAATTAGTAAAGAGTTAGACCATGTGGACTTGTCTCTAATTAAGAACCGTTAGCATACACAATGTATACAGTTACCGCATTTCTTCGATTAAACGTTGCCCTCGAATAGATGCCGTCCTCATTTAAATGCCGTGGCGTGTAATCGAAGAAATATGGTAATTAAAACTACATTTACATTGATTAGGTACGTAGTTTGGAGTTGCTATTCCTGACAGAACAACTGAGGGATTTTTGTGCTAAAGTTATAGCTTCAATTTATTTTTGTTTAGATTGAAGAATAGATTGCTTAACTTCTATTGGCTAAAGGCCTGTCCACACTTGCAACTGGATCGTGATCCGTCCGATCCACATCACAAGGTGGTTTCGATCGCGATCGGTTGAATCCAATTAGAAAGAGTGGGCGTTACCTTTACGTACGCTACACGTGTAGTCAGAACATCTAATCCTCTTCACTCGTCTTTGTTCTCGCTCACCTTACGTCGCTGTATCAGCGCTTTCCACAAGCAAAGAAGCCACACGTACACATGGGTCATCAGTCAGGTGATAACGAAAATGAGGCAGAGGTAGCATTTTCTAACTGCAGTGTGGACGCTCGCTAGCCCGATCCGATCGTAATCCATTCTGGTCTAGTGTGGACAGGCCTTAATTTTGCTGTTGAAACTGAAATCATTGCAATTAAAGGTTTTGATGTGATAAAGCCAGGCCAAGTAAATTCTTGATGCTTGAATTTGCCATTCTAATTTGAGCTTGACCAAAAAAATAAAACAATCTTTGTGGCAATTTTTAGCACCGAGGTTGTATTTGCACCTTCTCAAGTGATAACAGCAATTTGTCCAGCATCTATTTTGTCATCCTGCCTGTTGCTCCTGGTATCTGTATCACTTTCTTTAGATTTGTATATGGTGTTTCTGCTTCAGTTTTGTGTTTTCTGTGTGAAACTGTAGGTCATCTACAGTGTAGTGTTTAGTCTTCATCCTCGTTGAGTGTTACCCATGTCATTCCATGACTTGTCCACGTATTTTGGTTTACCTGTTTTGAAGCTATAAAACAGTTTACAAGGCGGTACCTTGAGAGTATGCCCTCTCATTATTAAGTTGATGGTGGTAGGGAGTCCAATGAAAACTGTGCATGCTCAAAATGTCATTATTTTATTATTATGCTTCAATGTCCATGTGCAGCAGAGGCGTGCAGTAGTCTGCCAGTGTGTCTGTATCTCTGTACTTGCATGGCGACAAAAATGTACTTCTACATGTAGGAAGTGACATTTTGTGGATTTTGCTTTGTGCATTTGCAAGATATAACCTTGTTCTTGAGTATGGTGATTTTAGGTGCTCGTGTGCAGTATAAGTAGGGTAATCCGGGGTAATTTTGGATGTCTTACGACCTCGCACATTACTCTGTAACTTCGACGCGTGCTGACTAGGACTTCTACCAGTGCATCTTCTCTTACTACGCTACCATTGAGGATGCTGACAGTTTTGAGCAACGGAAGTTGTAGAGACAGAAAGCATGTTATGGCGGGTTATTGTGGAGAGGGGCAGGGTAACTCTGGATGCCACTGAAATCGCTAGAAAGACGTGGTTTACAGATGATTTGACTGCTGTTTATATTTAGGCCTTAGGTGCAGCGGGTGATGTGGCAGTGGAAGTACAAAACTTTAGGTGCAGTTCTTGTATATCTATGAGTGTGTTGGTAGCACAGTAGGATTGGAAAGAAATTGTGCTGTTTGAGAACTGCAAGACCGGCCTCTAATGATTCAGCAGTATAGCTGGCCTTCTTGGTCTTGGGTTTAAACCATATTCAGTGGACAAGGAAGAGAAAGCACAAAGTTCTTTTAACAGAAATGGATACTGAGAAGTGTTCAAGATTAGTTCCATTTATAGCCTTGCCAAGAACAGTATCTTTCTTGGGGAGAGCTTTTCTTTACTGTTCACTAGTGGCCGGAGATATGAACACTTTGCAGTAACAGAGGAATGTACTTGTCTTGTGGCTGTGCACATATTTGTTAATGTTCTCACTAAGAAGCAAATTCTACCTTAGAGGCGTAAGGAGTAATGTGCAGACCCATGGGAGGCCACAAACAGCCACAAGAATAACATTATGAGCTAGGATGAACCATTACATAGTCCTTGTAGTCAGAAGACAGGAAAACAGGTCTGTATATTCTCAATAGTAGACGTAGCAACTATTTTAGTTGTCTTTTGAAAAAGCAGTGCCTTGCCGACAGCCCAGTATTTTCTATGTCCTTCCACAGCCCTGCGTAAGAAAGTTATGGACAAGTTTCTCCTCTTGCAGGAAGCACCACAGCCTGGCAGTTAGTGTCCCATCATGATCTACGGATAGTAAGAATGCCTGCCAAATAGCTGATTCAGAAGACCACAAGGTAGGCTACCACTGACATAAGAATTGCTGCTTCTCGCTTCCTGTGATTCACGCTAAAGCTGCTCCAAGTTGAAACATACAGAATTTTTGTGTGTCCGGAATTACCCCGGATTACCTTATACCTGATACGGTAAGTTTCCCCAGGGTTTGGTTCTATTTTGCATCCCCAAATGATTGTGCAGAGAGGCATCAGCATCTCTAGTGCTTTCATTTCTTTAGTTTTTTGTTTGATATCTGTATCAAGAATACTAGCATCGAAAAGTAGTTGTTTAGGCTTACTGTATGATAGGTGATCATTGAAGTAGTTTAGGAGCATTTCTAACATAAAGGAAGATATAGAGTACTTGCTCTGTAGTTGCTGTAGCTTTGAGGTGTTGGCCATAGTTGCATTGCACAGACTTGGGGGCTATGGATCTTCAATATTGGGTGTGTGGCCTTTTTGACAATTGACAAGTCTTATAACCGTAGTTTTAGAGGCACACAAGCAGTCTAGTGCTCATGCAATTCAATAGACATTTGTAATGTTGCACATATTTTAATTGTTATAACATCTCTACTTTAAACCTTATTGTAGTGGCAGTACACTTTATCAAAGCATAAGTTGGTTGCATCAAGATGTTTGTGGCATTGCCTGAAAGCGTTCACCCAGTTGCTCAACAAGTTATTGTGGGGCTAAATATTTTGTATCCAAAGTATAATAGTACTGTGACCTGTAATGGCCATTTCTACTCGTTCAACTCATTAATCTAAAGGAGAAGTCTCACCAAAATCAGCAATCTCTCAGATGAAAGCTGCTACATCATGACACAACCCCTAGCAACCGTTTACTGCAGACTTCTACCATAATGGAGAAATAAATCGTTGAGATGTCCTGTGTGGGCTTGTTTAGTACCCGTATGTTTCTTTCAGACTAAATCATTGCTGGTTAGCATGGAAGACCGATTCCTGTGCACTTTTCAAGGCAAGGATTGTGAGACATATGGTAGCAAGTTGTGATTTATTGATTAAAGCAAACTGGGCCCCCAAACTTATTGTGATGTGTTTCTTTGTTATTATTTGTCTAGCACACTTGTGAAACTTAGTTAGGGTAGTGCTGGGTTTCTTTGCTTAGCAGTACATCTGTTTTGTATCGAAAATGAGTGTGATTTCTCAGTTGTTGAGTCTCTGCTTTGGAAAAGTTTGTCATGTGTATGGGACGCTACACATGCGGTGAGCCTGGGACACTGGCTCTCTTCTCAGCACTGTTTTCATAGTTGCCCTTTTTCTAATTGTGTTCTGCGGTCATGGCAGAGATTTCAGGTTCTTCATTTGAGCGCGGATATTGCCATACTTATATGAACCTGAGGTAGACTCAGACGAGCTTGAAACTCTAAGTGGAGAAGATGATAGTGCATTAGAGACCGAGCAGCTAGAGGAACCAAATCAGGGTCGTCTCGGCAACACCGACTTGTGTTCATGTTTATGACTGGTGTTCAGAGCAGGAGCAACGGACACTGGATTGTATCACTCAGAATTCAACCTTCTACAGGGTTGTCTTGGAGCATGAAGTTCTTCGCACAGCCTTTGTGGCTAAAATGGATAGGTTAAGAGAACCTTTGGAGGAACCTTTGCCGAATTTGTATGATGAATTCTAGTGAACAAGGCTGCACATTTACTGACTGCATTTGGGTTTTTGCAGGGTGCTGCGCTTGGCTGCTTAACACAATTTAAAAAACTGCAACTATGAAAACAGTCCTGAGAATAGTACCAGTGCCCCAGGGCTCACCGCATGTGTAGCGTCTCATACACATGACAAACTTTTCCAAAGCAGAGACTAAAAGACTGAGAAATCACACTCATTTTTGGTTCAAAAGAGGTGTACCGCCCAGTAAATGAACCCAGCACTGCCCTAAGTTTCACAAATCTACTAGAGAAATAATAGCAAATAAACACATCACGATAAGTTTGGGGTCCCAATTTGCTTCAATCAATAAATCACAACTTGCTACCATATGTCTCACAATCCTTACCTTGAAAAGTGCAACAGTATCGGTCTTCCTCTAATGATTTAGTCTGAAAGAAACATACGGGTACTAAACACACCCACACAAGACAGTCCAATGCTTTATTTCTCTGTTATGGTAGAAGTCTGCAATAAACGGTTGCTAGGGGTTGTGTCATGACATGACAGCTTACATCTGAGAGATTTGTTGATTTTGGTGAGAGTTCTCCTTTATTTAACTGATAACCTATAATAAGTGTTTCATACTGTATACACCCCACCCTGGAACTCCGGGATTTCCTCTACAAAAGATCAGGCACTGAAGGCGTCATTTGAGTCAACCCAGGCTAAGTTTAGTTAACACAAAGTTGATTTAGAATGTCACATAGTCAAGAGACACTGACTCAGTAAACATAATTGAAGACTTAACAGTAAACTGCATCTATTCCTCTGCTTGAAAATTTCTAAAATTGCTTCCAAGTTTACCGCAGGTGGCTCTGGTCCCTGTATTGCAGTTCTCTTTAAATGGTCGGTTGGAATCTGACGAACGACTTCTTATCAGTCAGCTTTTGACGGTGAGATGGTGGGATCTACACTCTCCGCACTGAGTGCATGGTTTGGGGACTTTCTGGCTGATGTAGACTGCGTACCATCTTCTAGTTGACTTGTATAGTACTTTCTGACATCTCTTTTTCTCCAGGAAAAGGCCTCTTTCACGAGAAAAATCTCTTAAGATCCATCTACGTGCCTGTAACTGTAACTATACAACTGCGTGGAATGAACTGTACCGCGGCCAAATATATATACTCTTTTCCCTGCCAAAACTCAATTCCTGCATGAATTCCTATATAATAATCTATACGTATACAAGATTTTATTTGTTTGTTCACCTACTAGTTTCTCACGCTTCCTTCATTGTCTCTTGAAATTCTCGAGGCATGCTTACCGAATGAAAACGAAAGTGGTAACAATTTCAGTTTCGATCAATGGGTCCCCTTTTGGTGGTCGACCCTCGAGCAATAATGCTCTCTATTCTTTCCGACATTGATCGGATAATTTGCTAAGCGTGACGTTCAAACTATAAAGAGCATAGCGTGCAAGGGAATAAATGGTTTGTCGCTTTTGTATAGTCAAAACAGCAGAAGTAGAGTGTTTAATAGGACATTCTAGGGGTTGCACAATAGGTGACTCCACGATTACATGCATGGGTGCATTTCAGTTCAGTCTAGGAGCGTTTCATTTCTTACTGGCAAGCTTTCTAGATCAGAATTTAAATGACGTCAACTTGAGCCAGCTGTTACTATCCAAAGCCTTGAAAGCTAATGAGGGGCATAAGGAATCTAATTGTAAATGGACTACTCACTGCTAATTAAAACATCTAACTGTAACTAAAATTCTCTAGACAAGATACTTTCATGGTTATTCATAATACCGTAATGTTATATACTAACTACATTGCCTGACTTTGCCTGCGGGTGCATTCAGTTGTGAGGAATATATATATATATATATATATATATATATATATATATATATATATATATATATATAACTATTAGCATAGCATATAGGCAAATTTGGTTGTACTGTGTGTCATCTGGATTCTTGTTTTGTTATTGTAGCTGCAGACTTCAGTCAGAATATAACACATCTTGATGCTGCTCAACAAAAAATCAAAGAAGAGCTGGAAACAAATTCATCACTTTTGTCTGAGGTGTGTTGTTATCTTATCAGACCAAGCAGCGTAAATTATGGTTGGTTGGTAGCTAATGTACAGGTAAAGTCTAGTTTTCATACTAACGCAGATGCCATAGCAGCCAATTGTGAAAACCTTGAGCAACGAATTGCTGCATTGTTTGCAAAGTTGGAAAAGAGTTAAGGAAATAGCAAACTGAAATGAGACTTTCTATAATTATTGTTTTGCCTCTACTTGCTAAATAACCAAAGTAGTAGTCTATGATATGGCAATCATGCACTTCATCTACAGTTCACAGTAACAAATTCATTGTTGTAACATTGTAGTAACCTCTTGTTTCACTTCTGTATGAAAGTAGCAACAATAAATTTGACAAGCGACATTGTATGGTGTATACCAATCAATCAAATAGCACAACCATGACAAAGAATCTTTAATTGACAAGAGCATCATTTGTGTTTGTCGGCAAGTGTTAATGGGTACATGTTACATGGAAAGAAATAGGAATACGAGTGTGTGTCATAATAAGTGTATGTGTGTATGTATGTAAGGTAGAATTGCCAATATTGCAACCACTACAAGGTAGTAACACTGTAGTGCAACGACTTACTGTTGACGTGTGTGGTAGCATTTGTCCTTATTTTTAATTACTGCAGGCATTGTTAAGTAAGTGCAATAGTTGTAATAATCTATTTATGTGCCATGGCCTTTCACACTTGAAGTGCATCAAACCACATTTAATCCACTTTGCAGCAGATGTGAATTTTATGCGAGTTTATTGCACATTGACCCATTTCACACTACGTGCTTACCCATGTAACATGCATTAAAACCTGCTGTTATCATGCCTGCCAGTCATTTTTGCGAAGATAGTTGTTTATATTTGGTTACAGTACATCCATCTACACCATAAGCACAGGAGAGAGAGACGGAAAATAGATTTGCTGCTGCCGATACCAACAAGAAGAGCTATCTGGGTAGGCATGGTGCCACGTGCAGTGGCCAATAGGCATTGAATCCACTTCTAACTACCTCTGTTTGAGCAAATGGGCATTGTGGTTTGACAGCCAATGCGAATTAGGTGTGAAATCGCCAATGCACATTAATGCCCACAACATGCAGCATTCAATGGGCTTTGGATTGTAGTGTAAGAATCTCATAAGGAAGGACTTTGCCATGTCGTGCATAGCACTAGCATAAGAGAATCTGTATGTGTCTGGAATCAATTAATTGACTGAACATTTGTGACAGTCACATAACCCTTGTGACCACTATTGGCTAGTAGCACCATGAGCGCAGATGAGGTACTTTCCAGCTTTTAATGGGCAAAATTGGAGATATAGGTTGCTGTTGTCTCAAGTATCTGCATGTTTCATAACTAAACCTACATACTAGAAACTAAGCACTCTGCAAATGGGTATCATTATTTAATGCAGCTGGGAATGAGCTATGGCAGAAGAAGTTATGATTTGAAAGAGTCATTGCATGAAGACCTGTTTGAATGTAGATTGTAGGTGGTAATAGTAGTTGTATTAGTACACTGTAAACCAAGAAAATTTTGGTGCGATCTATTTTCGGTAATTTTGGTATGGCCTATGAAGTACCTAGATTAAATAAATATCTACCAAAATTTTGTGGAAGTTGTCAAACCTTTAGGAGCCAACACCAATGTTCGTGAACATTGTTAAGTTACTGCAATTATTATCTAAAGATAAGTGCTATTGGCGAGTGAGTTGTACGCCAGTTGCTGCAGCTGAAACTAAACTATACATGATAGAGATACAAGAAACAAAGATGAGAGTCCTTTATAAGAACGTCTAATAGCCTTTCTAGAAGATCAGAGATATAGGAAGCCATAGCTCTTGGTTTTTTTGTCTGAAGAGAAAGTAATCATAGCCCTCCATGCTTTGAATGCCAATGGTTATTGCTGTTGAACACCACCATCCTTCTGTTGTCAAATTCGTGACAACGCCGATATTATACAATGTAGTCAAAAATAGACCAGCAACAGGCAGTTTGTTGGCAGAAAACAACTGCACCAGCCAAGCCTTAACACTTGCTGGCGGTGAGTAACACAATGAAATCCTAAATCTGCCCTTACTGCTTGCATTTTGAGGTCTGGGCAAAGCCGTAGAACTTCATATATACTGCCAGCAGGCCAGTTTGCTTTACTCCCGGTGAGTTATCATAAGACAGGTTGCGTTCTCTCATTATGTCAATGATTGATTGTACTACTAGTAACATTAGGATGGGCATCTATCAGTTTTCCAGGATTGCACAAAATGAACTTTATCATCAACAGAGTAATGACTGTAGAGGTACTGCTTTCATTTCTTCCGTCTATTGTAGATTGGGAAAGATTTCCAGGAAGGAAGTATTAAGCTACTTGTTCCTGTTGCAGAGAGAAAGACCCATTGGTTCACTAACCTTGCTACGCTGACCAAAGTTATGAACATCCCTTTGACCTCCTGTTTAATTGCAACCTTACTGTTAATGGGAGCACATGCACACTTATTGACTGCCATTGCCATCGTATTCTCTTTGTTCTTCAAAGATGTAAGCCTAGACTTCACCCAGCCGTTTGCTTGTAGTGGCTGCAATCTCATGTCAGAGTTAACAGCAGCTACTTGAAAGGAGCACTTCACCGATTGACGCACGCACATTAACTCTTGACTCTGCCCTTGGTCACTAATCGTTTGGTCTTTTTTCAAGTTGGGAAATTTAGTGCTGTCTCAGAACAACTTTGATAGCTGAGCATTATGATAACGCAAAAACACAAAATCGAACAAGACATTTTCTTCAAATAACATCCATTATGTGTAGGTTTCGTTTCACCCCTTTGTGTAAACTTTGATATTTGCTGAGGCGAAAACAAAATGTGCTTTCGCATCACTGACTCACCTTTAATCGATGGCGAAAGCACACATACGGCGATGGTTCGGCTGTAGAATGAAGGCACTTTGTGTGTCACGTGATTATGTGCGGTGACGCACGTTTCTGTGTTTTTTCATCACTCAAGCCATTTTGAACTGTAGTATGGCCTCCATTTGTAGAAAGAAACACGGAGGAAAGTGCAAAAGACCAAGCGATTGCAAGTCGCTCAAGACGATTCATGTGGAGTCTACAACGTACGAACGACTGAGTCGCTTATGAACTGTTCTCTTTCACTGTTACAGTTGCCTGAAGCGTCTAGACCCATCTCTTGTGTGCTCTCGTAGTTGGCCTTGGAAAGCAAGACCAAAACAATGCGCAGCGCAACACGGGCAGCGTTCAGTCTGCAGCCCAAGGCCTTAACGTACATTAATGTTTACTGCGCATGCGTCAATTGGTGAAGTGCACCTTTAATTGCATCTGTCACTCTGCCAAAATACCACTGTATAAACTCTTCTTTCAGATAGCTCTTGTAAAGGCTATTCACAGAAACATCCACGGGTTGTATGTCACTAGAACAATTAGCAGGTATGAAGGACAACACAAAATTTGCCACTTTAGCCTTTTCTAAATCATTTGTGGTTCTATTCGCTCTAAAGGCATCCGGGAGTAAGAAGGATTTTTTAGACTTAGACAAACCAAGGTGATCCTTCATTCTGCTGACATATGGTACAAGGATCCTGTCAATCAGCCTTTTTATGCTTTTGTGGTTAGACACCAGTAACTGGTGCATACGAATGTGTCGTGGAAGTAAGCATTCTGGAAATGAGTATCATCAGTTGATCTACAATATAGCATGTGTCTCTGATTGGTAATTTCTGCTTTTTGTGCCAGTTTGCTAGACTGGATTTTAACTTGGGATGTATGATAGATAGTCATCAGTAGTGACATTTTTGTTGTTTCGTGTTGTCAAGGTCATGCATTTTTCTTTTTGGTTTGCTTTGAATTACCAGTATGAGGTGACTCATACCCTTGTCTCCTATCGCGGACCTGTGAGGTACACTATAGTTCTAGTAAAATAGTTCAATATTATTGGAATGTAGCAAGCAAACCGTTTTCCAAGAACATCTGCTACAAATAGAACTATACTGAAGGCCTTGTATTGAAGGCTCCTGTGATCCTTTTTGCATATGCATCTGATTAATTCTAGAATTATTGTTACATGAAAAAATGTAACTGCTATAGCCCACCGGAATTGTGCAGCATAACAGAGCCTGCTGAATAGGAGGGAGAGTAGAGGGTCAGTGCAATGTTGGTGAGGATAGAGGTAACACCACCTCGTGTGTGAATGCAATTAGCTTGTCAATAGGTCAATAAAACGCAGTTGGTTTTGTTATCTTACTGCAATTTTTTTGTAAAATACTTGCATTAATCCGTTTTGTCTCCTCTTTGTTAATTTAATTCTTCCTAAATCAAATCAAAAATGGCTACCAGCCCATAAAGTTACGTCTGCGTTAGCAATTGCCACATCATTAGGAACAAGTAAAATGAAGATGTTGTACATCAAAGACAAGGTCGTAAAGCAAATTTACAATGTTTCCAGATGTCTTCTTGCCGTTTCTGTCTTACACAGCCATTAATCTCATTTATAAGCTGTTATTGGAGGGGAGTTGACAATGATCCCATGATAGCAAGGTTATTATAGTGCTGCAATATTCATATACTGTTCGTGAGGTCTACCATGCAGGTAGAGAATTCTTTATCGGTCAAAATTTTAACATCTGCATACAAAATATATTTACCGTATTTCTACCCTGCAAATACCAGCATGCCGTTATGTATTGAGGGTTACCAGATGCTGATATACCCCGGGTATACCAGCATGCCGGTGTAAATGAAGTGAAATGCAGAGTAAGTCAGACATTGCTTATACCGGTAGGATCATGATCAATGCATGTCTGTTCTTATATTTTCGAACTTTCCAAACACAATAAGTCACTAGCAAGTATTCTCTGCTTTCTACTGAACAATAGTCTGTCCTGAAACCTAGAATTGAAAGGGTTTTTAGTAGTTATCATTTGAGTCATCTGAATCTTCATTGTCAGTGAGTCCTGTGTGGTCCTCTTCAACATCCCCTACACCTTTGTCTTGAAGAATGTTCATTAGTGCTGGATGATAGAGGCACTCCTTAGTTGCTTTTGTTATACCACAGGCAGCAAAGGATCTTCGAATGAGGTCTTGAACGAGTTTGGTTGGGTCGTCTTCCATTGTTTTCACTTCCCTCCCATGTGATTGTGACGCAGCATCCTCCATCATTGCAGATGACGAAATCTTTTTTTCCTGAGTGCACATGTGCTTACGCATAGGCTCGGGGATGTGAGGCTGTGTTCCCTGGAGTATACCGGCACCCTCACCCTATACCGGCATGCCGGTATTGTTACCAGGCGAGTAAGACTGTCATTCTGGTAAACCTCACTTATAACGGCATGCTGTTATTTGCGGTGTAATACAGTATGTCTATTGGAAATTTGCCGCTCTTGTTCTCATGCATTGATCTATCTTTTTTCTGGATGCTGATACTCACACAGACTTGGTTGTTTATCTGCTATATTTGCAACAAAACAGTGAACATAGCGCATTGTCACTAAGCAAACTATCTAAGCATTAGCCTATGGAAACAACAACAACAGCTGCTAAAATGTCTATTTCACGTCATAGTCAAAATTTGTCGTGATAGTGTCTTCCTTAGTTGTGCAACTAGCTATGTACAACAACAATGTGGCTAGTACTGATAATCAACAGAAACTGTGTGCTGCCCTCATTAGCAAACCTACTACATTCATTAAGTTAACATGCAAACAAAGAAACAAATGTAAACAATTATTTACTGAGTATGGATTGTCGTGCTAATGGTATTTCGTCCTCAACAATGTATTGACCACTTCATGGAGAACTCTTTTGTTTCCCAGCTTTTTTCATTGGTCTGGTGAAAGTTATTTCATCTCCCTCTTTGAGAAGTCCAATTGTTGGAAACAATCCCTCTTTAGGACATGTGAGCTTCGATTCATGTGCTTGACGTTGTCCGTCGTAAGTAAAGTATACAGAAAATTTGTTTTCTCTGTTGTTGCTGTAGTCAACGCCACATCCGAGGGTCACCTCTGGTGACCCCGTTTCGTAGACTCTTCGGCCAAGTCCGGTACCTTCAAACAAGCAACCGTCATTGCTGTGATATCCAACAGAACCGGGAAGCCATCCGGGCATGCAGTCAAGACGATAGTCTTTTGGTGCTAAGCCTATTCCTATGGCTCCTTCATGGCCAAGTTTGTCAATGGTTACTTCAAAGTATGGTAATGCTTTGGTAACTTTGTTTACCAGTTGTATGACACCAGGGCGATGTGTGTCATCAGCTTTGTAGATTGCTTTGTCATCTGTTGTAGAGATTCTTTCTGATCGAGAAAATCGTGTGTCTTGTTCATCATTCTCTCGCTCAGTTGTTAAAATGATCTTGATTGCTTCACCCGAACTGTGCATGCCAACTGTAGGATAGAGGTTGTCTGCATTGTTGTGATCAAACCGTTCTCTTTGGCCAATCTCTTTGCCATTGTGAGTAAAATAGACGATAACCGAACCTGTAGCATTCTCGGTTGTCTTGTCTATACCACAGCCTATAGTATCATTTTCAGAGATATGGGGAGCGTTAACGAATTCATCGTTTCTACCGTCGTAATGCAGATATCTGTCATCACAGTGGAAAGCGATAGAGTGTTGTAGCCAGCCAGGCTGACAATCGAGACGATAGCCTTTCTTTGCCATTCCAATGCCTATTGTGCTTTTTTCTCCTTTGCTCAAGATTTTGACTTCAAAGTACTTCTGATTGCGCATGTTCGTTTTGAGCTGTATACCTCCCACATCGTTCCACCCGTTGTCAACATAGTAAATGCAATCTCCTCTGATTCTGACTCTTTCATGATTATCTAACTCTTGTGCTATGCTTCGGATTGCTGTAACATCCCATTCACCGACGTCTGATGACGTATTGATCTGTACAACTTCTCCTGGTGATTGCATGCTCACCGTTGGAAACAGACCTTCTGAAATTTGTACGGTCGTGTCAGTGATACGTTGTCTGTTGTGAGTAAAAAACACAACAAACTCTGAACAGTTATCGCTTTCACTCGTGCGACAACTCTCTACATATTTCTTTTGAGTTTCTGTAAAGTCGATTCCGCAGCCAATTACATCTTGCTCATTTACTGGTGCGCATTTTATTTTAGTGATTTGCTTTTTATCTTGGTAGAGATGATTATCAATAAAATGCCATGCTACAGAGTTTTTCGTACAACCCGGTTGATAACCTAGATCATGCTCTCTTGTGGCTAATCCAATCGCAACGGCACCTTCCTGTCCGTAGTCTTTCAATTTCAACTCAAAGTAGGAAAATTCTCGACTCATCTGGCAACTGACATCTTGGTACACACCGATACTGCCCGGGTGACCTGCAAACTTAATCATGTCTTCGTGGACGCTTACACGCACTGATCGGTACTTTACAGCACAACCTTTCACGCTTAATGTTTGCGGTGGTGGTGTCGTGTCAAAGTTGAGTTTTACTTCTTCTCCATAACTCATCATACCAATGGTTGGGTAGAAGCCTCCAGACGGAATGTCCAGTTCAAGTTTGTCAATCAGTGAGTTATTATTGCGTGTAAAGAAGGCTTTGGCCCTTCCACCGTGTCCGGGTATTAATTCTATGCCACATCCAATGACATCATGACGAGAGGCTGGAGTGGGTTTGGACACTAAGGTTTGTTTTTCTGACACCCCCTTAAATACATTTCCATTATCACAATGGAATGCCACTGATCCACTCTTGAGTCCAGGCATTGTATTCAATGGATATGTGGCATTGGCGATGCCTATTCCTATTGCTTTCTTGCGTCCTATGCAAAGCAATTCGACTTCAAAGTAATTGAACTCTGCATTCATAGGACGACTCAGGTCTTGAAAGACCCCGACAGGTTTTACACATTTGTCTTGTCCACATGTGTATGATACTATTTGGTCGCGCTCATTGTAGTCAATACAATCTCGTTTCCATCTTGGTTTTTTAACATTGGTTAGCTGCGTTGGTTCTGTGCTGTCCAGAGTAGTGATAGCAATACTGGATTGCTTCCATTCGACATCTAAGTTTACATCAACCCTCTCTCCTTCGCTGCCCAGTCCTATTATGGGAAAGAAACCACCTTTGGGAACGTTTGGAATCTCTTTACGTCCTATCTCTTCTCCATTGCGTGTAAAGAACACTATAGGCTTCAAGTCAACGTCTTGAGTGGTAGGGTTTAATCTAATCCCACATCCTATTACATCTCCTTCTTGAGCTGGACATGCCAGACTTGTTCTGATTCCATTTTCATGAAACATCTTGCCATCATCACAGTGATATGCTACAGAATTTTTGTCCCAACCAGGCATTCTGTCTAGAGGATAAGTCTGATGAGCAAGTCCCACACCGATCCAACCCTTTCGACCATAATCGACAATGCTCACCTCAAAATATCTGAATTCCTTTGTCATCGGTTTGTCCAGAAACTGACAACCTCCAATAGCACGTTTATCGCCAATTTTTGATGCCCTAGATTGGTCGGCATTATAGCTCACTCCTTCACATCGAACTCTCCTTTTCTCACCTTTAATGTCTGTGAAGGGACTATCTAAAAAATCGCTAGTACCATTTGCGTGGCATTTGTGTTCTTCGGTTCTACTTGGCTTTTTCTCATCCTCTTCTGCCTTTTGTAGACGAAGATACATTTCAACTCTGCTCATCAGTTTAGAAATCTCTCCTTGCAAAGGAAATTCTGATTGTATTTTGTCTGCCTTTCGTGCATTTGGTTCACCTGGTTCCTGCAGTTTATCTCTTTCGTCATAGTTTGTATGGTCACTTGTAGTCTTACCTCGTCGGCGTACATAAGATCTCATCATAGACTCAAACCTGGGATCGAACTCTAATGGCTTTTGCTTCTGGTCTTGCTTCTTGCTCTGCACATGCAACAATATATAATATTTGTTTACTTCTTCAAAAGATGATTGAATTTACTTTCCGCCAACAGTGCTTCAGTCTGTGCACAGGAGAGGCAAGAAATCCCATAGCGAACAAGGGAATTAGATAAACGAGGTTGACAGGAAGAGGGAAGCTCGGTGAGTGCTTTATGTTTCTAATGATATTGGTAACTGCAAGATTCCATACAAGAGCCCCATTTTCCTATAAACATGTAAACTTGCATCACAACAAATAATCACATTTAGAAATTAATGACTTACAGTCTTTACTCTGTCAAAAGCAGCATCGATCAAAGCGATGAGCATGTTGAGAAGAACAATAGCAGACACTAATAGCCACAACGCAAACATGATTTCTCCCATTTTTCTCTCTAGCCAAAGTACTTCGTGTTCGCCTGCAAGATCAGATTGTGCTACATAACCATACAAAGACCAGTACATCAGTTCCAAAGATGGCCACAACCTGTAACAACAATTTTATTCAATTTTAAATTAAATTTTGTGACTGCTTACTTACCCATTAAAATTGTGTGGTACAGAAATATTTCCTTTCTCGAAGTCAGCCGTATGAACGCCAGCAGTGTAGGATCCAGAGAGAGCAAGTGCGAAAGCAACCAATATAACTCCAAGAATGACGACAAATGACACAACTTCTGTTGTTATTTCTATGAAGGAAATTTGAATCGGCCCGAGTTTACGGCTAACTTGCGAATAATGTAGAACTCGCAGAAAAGAAATTCCTGCTGCTACAGCAAATACGTGCTCTGAAATGCGCATCATCAGCAAATTTTTTGCTGGAGATCCCACTATTCTTAAAACAAAGAAGCAGCTGAAGAGGAGAATGATGGATATGTCTAAAACATTAGTGATGTTGAAGTACGATGTCTGTTCGTTAGATATTTGGTATATCTCTTCTGCAATCATTGCTGCGACGTACAACAGGATCACCCAATCGATCCACGTGAGGTTTGGCTCGGCAATGTAGTACGCTATGCGCATGATTACAAATGCAAGGAATATGAGGTATCCTATCATGTAACTGCAAAACGTCACAATGGGATATCTTGCTGGTGTAACTAATAGACTTTGAAGCAACCTTTTTCTGTAGCTTGAAGAATGGTCACCTTGTTTATTGCAGCAAACAAGGCATTTTAGCCAAAAATATGGCAGAAAAAGAGACTGAAGCAAGAACAAAAGCATGAGCGCAGGAAGATGGTACCATGTAGATTTAGTCACTCTTCCAGGTTTCCATTTGTTACTTTCCTCCTTTTCTTGGTGTACACTGTTGTTGTCCACATCGTCTATAAATTCTCCGTGGAACTTTCGCAATACCAATTCACTGATGTTACTCTTAGCAAGAAACTATAATCAAAAACGTATTTATGATGATTTAGAAATCTACAAATCAATTACTACTTATTTCTTACTTCGGTCCATCCAACCTCATGTGCATTAGCAATATCGTCACTGCTAATTAGCTTATTGATAGTGTGTTTGTACTTTTCAAACTCATCAATTATTAGAATGGCCTCCGTTTCGAGCTTGCTGATGAGAAGTGCCCAAGCTGATATCTGTTGTTCCTGAGATGATACGGAATTAGCTGCACCATCTTGTAAGACAGCAATAGTAATTTTGTTGAGTTAGTGCTAGCACGAAACTGACACTTTGCTGTCATTTCTTACCTGTTTCAAGGGTACCTTTTGATGTTGCTTGACCATTCTGACTAGAGCGCTTTTGACAGTACAATGCAAGAACTAGAAGAAATCTTAGAGGGTCTTTGCTATGCGCAAGTATGTCTCCAGACAAGAATAGTAGCTTGAAATCATCTGCATTGTCGTGCTCACAGCCATTGCACAAATCTTCCACAGTCGGTTTGTAACCATTCTGTAGTAGAATTCTTACTTTATTCGTACGGAGCTCCATTTCTAAACGGTTTTTTTTCAAGACAAGACTAAACGGAGTTTCTTGACGTATGTTAGTAACAGTTGCCATGGCTTCTAGTGTTCTCGGCGTCAAACTTTGCAGAAGAATTTCACTGCATTGGTGTTTGCTCATGGCAGCAATATGAAGTGCAGTGCTTCCAGTCTCGGGAGTCCACTTGTAAAATTCGTTGGCACGTTGATAGTTATTTGTGCACGCACGCAAAATGTCATTTGTAAATGTTTCTGACCGAGCAGCTGCATGCAGCAAGTCTTTGGGTAATTTTGGAGCATATAGACGCAGATGTTTGAGTTTTGTAGCACCTTCAACTTTAGATGTAGCAGCAACCTTAAGCAAACTGTTCCATTGAAGTTGCTCGAAGCTGTGACCGTGGCTCTTCTTGTCCATTGCAAGTATTATCTAACTCAAATCTTTATAAATGCAAATTTAAACTTGAAAATTTGGATTGGTGGCCTTACATACCTTTACCATTTCTGCTGAACCATCTTCAACAGCTGATTCTAGCATAAAGAAGTAGCATCCTCTGATAGTTTCATTACTAATGAATCGCATCAGATCATTGAAAAGAGAGTGACCGTCGTGTCTTCTGCATAATTCTGCTAAAGACGACTCTTCATACTCTTTCTGACCAACTGGAGAAAAACATGACCTGTCAACAGAGAGCCATTTTAGAAGTAACTGAGATGACAAATCCATTCTTGCTGTCATCTGAAAAAATACCACAAGTTGCCTTCTACAAAGAACAGTTGCTTGACATATTTCTTACCAAAAGTCTGAAAGATGTGAATCCTTTTTTATTGGCAACATTTAAACTACTCTTTGTTAGTAGAACTTTCATAGCCTTTTCACTTGCTTCCCAAGGAATTGTTCTATCTGCGTAGTTCTTAACAACCTTGTGCAGTGCTGTATCACCTTTCTTGTCTGTTTGGTCAACATGGACACCTTTGTGTGATAGTACAAATTCGATCAATTTTAGTTGAGGAGGCTTGCTTGCAGCAGCAACATGCAGTAGCGTGTATCCAGCGCCATTTGTCTGAGACACATCAACACCTTTGGACACAAGAAATTCGACTTTTTCTAAGCTGTCGTGTTTGGAATTGGCAGCGTTGTGAAGTAGAGGTCTCGTGCCTTCTCTTCTTAGCTCAGCACCCCTGTCTACAAGCAACTAGTTCAGAAGAAAAATTTTACTATGAGAAAACACATCTGTACAAAACAGCAATATATAGTGTATTTACTTCAACTGTTTTGCAAGATCCTTTTTTGACTGCTTCCTCCAAACATTCAGCAAAAGAAATCGGTGAAAGGTGGTTTTTCAGACAATTTCGAGAACGATCATGTTTTAGAACATGCTGTAAACATTGATCACCATCAACTGTTTGACGGCAGAGATAAAGAAGGGATGCCTTGATTGCTTTGCACTCTTCATTCTCAATTTGGCATTTAGAGGCGATACTCTCGAGTAACTTTTTCAGAAAATCATGATCAATCGTGTCCCAATACCAGTCAAACTGCCACAGATTAAAGCAATAGCTGTTGATCTTACATTTCTGAAATGAACTAATTAATTAATAATACTCTATCATGGCCTGTGGAACTCCAAACTAAGAGGGCAGCTGTTATTGGTATCTGAGATACAGTCTGTTTGAAGGCTTTTAAAGCCCGAAAAGATTCATCACATTTGTGTGGTCTACCACCACACCAAGAATAACAACAAGTAATTGTGCCAGTATTAAGTCTTAATTCTTAGGCAAGTCGAGGTTATGACAATAATAAATGAACTTTGCCCATTTTACCCTGCCTCCGCCCTCTTGAAGAAAAAACTGATTATCGTATCACATTAAAATCTAAGGTACATCTGCTTTGTGCCAGTTCCTGTTTTGAGTTGCATTGTATTTTACATTACTAATCTCTATACATTGGTAATTTAAATGTCTTTATAAACGTGGTTGTTAGTTTTCCTTTCTCGAGCAAGGTCTAAACAATGTTGCTTACCAGACTAGCAGTCTGGCTGAATTAAAACGTAACGCTCTTACAGGTACTTGAACCAATGATATACAATTGATAAAAATTTTCTCATGTGTTTGTCAGGCTTCTTCAGCATGCTAGATTTCTTCAGAAATGTAATGAGTAAGTCAGGTGCTATAGCTCAGTTGGCTAGAGAGTCATGATATGGATTGTGTACGTCCAGGACCCATCTGGCCTGCAGGTTCAAGTCACAGTGATGGTGAGCTATGACATATCCGTGGGCAAGAACCTCATACATAATTGCCTCTCTCAACTCAAGAGTACCTGGTCATTGACTGTCGTGGCAAAGGCCCCCCGACTGCGACAAGTCCATCAATCTCTTGGGGTCTCGGATGGAGTTTGGGTGCCCACACCACAGTTGGCATCGTAGTCGATGCTCATGTGGGTACCTGGCCAGGCCCCAGGAGATTGCTTAGCACGGCCCATAGCTCCTGTGTAGTGCGCAGGAACACAGTCAACTAGCTAGGGGGGGAACCGTGTATAAGAGCAGCTCTGCATTCCCATCCATCCTCTGTGTGTGTGTGTGTGTGTGTGTGTGTGTGTGTGTGTGTGTGTGTGTGTGTGCGCGCGCGTGTGTGTGTGGGTGCGTGCATATGTGTGTGTGTGTGTGTGTGTGTGTGTGTGTGTGTGTGTGTGTGTGTGTGTGTGTGTGTGTGTGTGTGTAGGAAATGTGACTACAAAGCATATATAAGTGGTCATGGAGGAATTTGTGATTGACAGCTGTGTTCGTGGCTCACATTTCCCTAATTTACTGGTCTCCTACTACTGCCTAGTGATGAAGAACTGCTGTGTCAGTGCAAAGAACGGGACCCTCATGAACGTGACAGTCCAGCTTCATCCAACAGACAGCAAGCAGGGATTGCCTACCATCTTGTGGTCTCAGCCACGCGACGTACCATACCACCATTATTTGACGTCCTCGGTATCCTTTCATCTCTTATGTGCTGAGGGAGTTCATCAAAATTTGAGCTAATAAAGTAGAAAGGACATGCGTGGCTATGGTGAAACTAGTCAATCAACTACTCTTAGTAACACTATCAGCAGAGTTCATATAATCCTGGCCTTGGCTTCATGTAATCTAAGCAATTGATTGATGCTCAAACCGGTAGTAACTGCACAAGACAGGACCCCAGGTAGAAGACAGAGATAGGAACCTCATAGATTTGGTGGGAAGTGTCGTAATTTTGATGTTGTAATTATAACTATTCTTAGCAGTTTAAAGGATGTCAGACAAGGATAGATCTACCTAATATGTAAGTAATAATTGTTTTACTCACCAGATAGTCAACTGCATAGTGCTCGGTTGCATCTTGTTTATCGATATCCTCCAACTTCATGAGGCTGACAATCAAAAGAATGAGCTCATGTGGCATGCGATGTAGAAAAGCCAAATGAAGTACTGTTTGTTTGTAACAGTTTGTCTCTTGGAGCACAGCCTGGAGCTTCGTCCTCTTTGGTGGATCCGACTCATCAAGCAGTTTTATCAACTTGTGCTCATAGTCAACTTTTTCTAGAGAAATAAACACATCAATACAGTAAATAGGATTTGGTACTTGCACTCTTAATTAATTAATATGCCAACTTTTCTGCGTCTTTGCAAGTTTTTCACCAGACTTGTCAACTGAGCTACTAGACTTTTCATGTGTTTCGCCAGTTTTGTGGAATGACTCCTCTGCCTTTTCAAGTTTTTCACCAGACTTGTCAACTGAGCTACTAGACTTTTCATGTGTTTCGCCAGTTTTGTGGAATGACTCCTCTGCCTTTTCAAGTTTTTCACCAGACTTGTCAACTGAGCTACTAGACTTTTCATGTGTTTCGCCAGTTTTGTGGAATGACTCCTCTGCCTTTTCAAGTTTTTCACCAGACTTGTCAACTGAGCTACTAGACTTTTCATGTGTTTCGCCAGTTTTGTGGAATGACTCCTCT